>NC_141158.1:106161891-106320891 GCF_053477565.2 Lygodium microphyllum
GGTGTGTATGGATCAAGTGACGTGATGTGCTCCTCCAGATGCTGTGAGTAAACATGTGAGAGCTCATGAGTGAAGTGTATGGTAGTATGCATGTGGGGTATGATATCTGCAGGTGGTGATGGTAATGAGGTGAGGAGTGAGAAACTGAGAAAGGTGTGATCGGCACCGAGTGGAAGTCTCCCAAGGCCGAAGGACTCGATAGTATGCATCCCATCGATCGGTCCGAGCAGATAATCTACAGTACTCTCGCCCCCCCACGTGGGAAGCATGTAAGACCTCCTGAATACGGCCATCGTGCCATCCCGTTATAAATAACGAGATGATATCTACTACCAAGCTCAAGTAAATGCCCTCCATACCCTGTGGCATCTGGCCCAGTATCTGCTGACTCCCTACTGATCCCCAACTCCTCAGGGTCTAATGCTCTCATGATCTCTGGCTGCTCCATATCAAAACTCTCACACTGTCGGCTCTGTGTGCGCCCGTTGAAGTCCCCCATAAGGAAGACCTCACCCAAACTAGAATATAGAATAATGTTCTCTGAGAGCTGTGAATAAGGGGAGGGGGAATCTCTGGCCTGAATATCACCCTGCGTAGTAGCATATCTGGACCCTCGTGGTGAAAAGTAGCATACTGCCATATAGATCCATCTCTCATCTGATATCTGCACTCTGATCCATATGTAATTGGCCTCCTCATCTCGTCTCACTAACTGGATATGTCTCTGTATCCCCTGACGGAATAGAACTGCCACCCCTCCTGAGCCCCTAGATGTGCTCTGCCTAGTAGTAGCCCGGTATGCAGATACCCACTCAAATCCTGTAATGCGTGGGAGCCCTCTCTCTAGACTCTCATGTGTCTCTGTGAGGCATATAACATCATGGTCGGGTAAAATCTCCTCAAGCCTGTCCGATCGTGACCATAGGGAGCCGTTGCAGTTCCAAACTGCCACATGTATCGGGGTCTCCTGTACAGTCCTCTGCCCCGTCTCATAGGCCACACCCCCCTATTTGGTGGGGCGTCCATCTATAAAAATCCGGCCATCTCGATAGAAGGCCTTACGGCCTTCTCTACGTGCTTGGAGTATCTGTGGCATGCATGCTCGTCTGTGTGCAATCTGCATCTGAGTCAGGTCCTCATCCATGAAGATGGGAGCCCCAGTCATCCCTCGGAGCGAAATCCGCTTCCGAAAGAAAGCGGCTCTGTCCTCCGGTGTGCTCATATGTAATATCAGAGCTCTGACCCTGGTAGTATCTCGTCCTGCACGCCATGCTTGAGTAAAGGGCATGCTCGTATACCCTAGTGGGGTGCATAGCCCACGTGTGTCCTCCTCCGGAGAGGCCCCTTCGGGGAGCCCGGTAATACGCACGTTCAATCTACGCGCGTTCCTGAGCCTCTCCTCCTCTAAGGTCTCCTGAACCCGGACTACCTCCTCCTTTTTATTTTCTTCCTGGACCTCCTTCTTAATGTTCTTCTTCACTACCTCAATCCACCCCTCCTTATTACCTTCTAATTCTTCCTTCATGTTTGCTTTGATTTTTTCCTCCCATCCCTCTCTCGAAGCCTCAACTTCGGTTTTAATGCATACCTGGAGGTCCTCTCGGCATTCCTTCGTGATAACCTCTCGGAGGTCCGCTTTGAAATCCGCATCCTCTCTTGCCTCCCGTAGATGTGACACTTCCGTTTGTAGCTTGTCCAGGTCGGTTTTGAGATCCCTCTTCTCTTCCGTGAGTGTCTTCACCATCTCCTCCAGTCGCCGGATCCTCTCATGGAGCCGGCGGGTTTCTTGGTTCAAGGCATTATCCGCATCCTTCTTGAAATCTTTCTTTGCCTCCTTGATAGCCTGGCTGATTAGAAGCTCCACGTTATGGAGCTCGAGCGGCATGTCGCCTCACGGGGAAAAAGCCCCCTCGATAGACCTGTTGAATGTCAGAGAGACCACCTTCAATGAAGAAAGTTTCCCACTTTTCACCTCCTCCTGAAACTGCACATCCACAAATGCTGTCCCAGCTTGCACATTCGAGGAGCCTTCCTTCTGCAATGCCTCTAAGCTTGACAATGTGTAACCCTTTGGAAGAACAGAAAAATCCTGCACACTACGAATGTGAATGTATGTGACCCCAGGCTGGGCAGGCTGTTTTAGAGCATGAAAAGCGAGAGCAAAAATGCCAGATCCTCCAATGCCCAAAGATCTGAAGTCGTATACATGACCTCTTTCTAAAGACAACTCTATTTGCCCAAGAAGTTCAACTTTCACACCCAAGTGCTCCACTCTCTTGCCTGGCAATGGATCTATCCACAGCTCCCCTGCTACTGAGTGTGTGTGTGTGTGTGTTTCCAGCATTGATTCGATTTGACCTTGCCATTGGGAGTTCTTCATACGATTCAGGTATATCAGAACCTCCCTGTTGTGTATTTGTTGTGATCTGGAAAGTGGCGTGCTTGGTGTTTGTGTGGATCGTTAGATTCAACGAGATCATCCCCGGCGCAGTCGTCGTCACGCACGGCTCAACCCGTCCGAGTAGATTCGAGCCCCAGAATCAGACCATTTGGCCCTTAGCCCACTCGGACACTAAGCTCTCGGCCAACCCACTCGAACAAGTTACTATTCGGCCCTCGGCCGAATCAACCACTTGGCCCATTGTACTCGGACGCCCTTTGCTCGGCCGTTCGAATCAAGCATTCGGACCAACTTGTCATTCGACCCTCAGCCCAGTGTCTTGTATTCGGCTCTTGGCCCACTATTGTCCTCTGGCCCTCAAACATATCTATTCAGTTGTCCAAGGTCACTACTCGGCCCCTATAACTCAGATGAGTTGGGCCGAGTCAGACTGTTGCATATCTTGTGGAAGTTTACACCAGATCCAGCTAGATCTTAATGGTGCTCACCTTTGTGAGCCACCCCGACGGTCGGAACTCGATTTTGGCTTAAGGAATAGGCAATTTTGCAAGATGCAGCTGCTTAGCAGCTAGAGTAGGTTGTCAAGAGAGTCAATGCCTTAACAATAGCTAGTGGAGACGTAAACAGACAATTGGAGCCCAGTGTAGGACTAAGCCAATAGCAACAGAATACTTGTCTCTACCCGACCTCCTTGGGCTTATCGACAGCTTAGTGGAGCAAGAGACCCTAACCATGTCGGAGGAAAGCTCAGACCACAGGGAGAACACCCGCGGAATTCGACTTAAGAGCTTTTTCAGAAGCAATCCAACAGTTGGTGAGTAACTATGACTCTCACGCTCGATATGAGCACCGTGGTAGAGCGGCAGAAGCCATTATAGCCGACCTAGAGAAAAAAGGAAAACTAGCCCACAAAGCATTGTGAGGCATAATGGAATACAACGGGGACTACTAAACTAGGAGCTTGAGGCAGAACGTGGAGATGAGAGAGATACAACGAGTGCTGAACCTAGTAGGCAGTAATCGAACTGACCACGAGAGAGCGCTAGAAGGAGATATGATGCTAAGTGAGCTTCTCACGAAGCGATTGCTAGACAACATAGCAGCAGAGCAGAGCGCTACAGCATTGGCCACATCACTGCTAGCGGGGTTAGGGGTGAACCAAGGCTTCAAGAGCCAGCCTAAGATACCAGTGGTCATGAAGCAGCTCGATAAGTACCAGCCCCAGGACAATCCGTACGACTTTACAGAGTAGTTTTAGCAGGTCTGTGAGGACAACGGTCTCACCGACTTGACTCAACGCTCTCAAGCATTCCGGCTTTGCTTGGGAGACAAGGGTTGAACTTGATACATGAGTCTAGATCCCGCGGAGCGAGTAAACTTCAATGGATTGAAAAACCTCTTCATTAAGAGATTTTTTGAGCTCGGATACTCGAATAACTTGCTAGTACGCCTTATGAATGTCAAGCAGAAAGAAAAAGAGGATATTCGTGACTATGTGACCCATGTAAGGAGTCTCTTCAAGAGAATCTTGACGAGTGAACGATCGACCAAAAGAGCAGTGTCGACAGTATTTATCAATGGGATACGAAATGAAGAGCTGTATAAAGCCTTGGCAGGCAACTCGAGCTTGCAGCGAGACACGCTAGCAAGGGTGTTCGAAGAGGCCATTCGGATTGACGACCAATTGAAGGAGAGGATCTCTGGGAACTTGACCCAAGACGAGAACCACTCGAGAAGTTCGGAGAGAGCTTCAGCATCCGACGAGCGATCAGACACAAGCACCCAAGACAAGGGAAAGGCTGCATACACCAACCAAGAATTAGCTGATATGAAAATGGAAATAGCCAAGATGCAGGAAATGCTAAGATGACCAACACGACCACATGTCCAGTGCATGTACTGTGGCAGGAACCACTTGTCGGTTGAGTGTCAAGGTCCCAAGTCGTGGCCTTGTGCTAACTGTGGTAGGCTTGGTCACGATAGTGCACATTGGAGATTGCCTAGAAGACTTCCATACTCACAACCGTACAATCATCCGTACCTAGCAAGCAGGCTGCAACAATTCTTCGAAAGGAGAGCGCCATTGGCCCTTCCTGTGCCAAACGATGCTAAAGCGGCTGTTCCTAGAATGGATATAAATCCCACTAGCATACCCATACCACCGGGACCCTATGTGATACATCTGCCAAGCGACGCGCCAATCCACTACGTGGAAGAGCAAAATAAGGAGGAGCCTTACCTATACCCTTACATTTCATATGATGATGAGGGCAATGCAGTCCTTATGGACTATCGACCAGTACCAATGATGGCGCTGGGTAGGGGACGAGGTAGAGACCTAGGAGGGCAGACCTAGGAACCAATCATGTGTTGGACTTATGGCCACCCAAGACACATCTCTTCACACTATCCCGAAAGAGAGCAACAAAATAGAGACAAGGCTGACTTAAGGTGTCCTGAGTGTGGAGTCACTCATCTTTTCGTTGACTATCCAAAGTGAAAAACACCCTCAAACTTAGCTAATGTGCCATCCGTCCCATTGGGGCTGTTTGGTGTCGAGAATTTGGACAATGAAGCTACACCTATACCATTGCATGTCATGACCCGTGCACAAATGAAGTAGGCTGGCATGTCACTACCGGACCCTAGCAATCTTGACATAGCCTCAATAGGGAAGAAGAGCCATAGGCAGAGGAAGAAGAGACCCGAAGCTAAAATCACACTGAAAACTTAGAGCGCCACAACACTACCTGTTGGAAAGAAAGTCACTGATGCTGAAGCAGAGACATTAGCCCTGAAGACTGCTGAAAAGGGAAGCACTAAGGTAGGGGAGTACCCCGACTCAAAGCGCCAACTAGAGACCATTGAGAAGGTGAAGGAGTGGGTAAAGGAGGCTTAGGAACACCTGAAAGATGTGGACCCCATCTTGGAGGATGAGATCGAGGATCTATCTAGTATCAGCACGCTGCTCTCACCCCCTCCGTCGAATGCGGTGGTGCCACAAGTAGTACCGCTTAGGCAAGGCCTTGACTCCATGGGCCAGCAACCGAGCCAGGGGCACTGGCTAGGACGATTCGGAATAGGAGAAGGACGGGTAGCCAATGACCTCCTTACCACTCTAGTGACCACCCCAATGACGATAAACCTGGGAGATTTGCTTAGGCAACAACCGAGTCTATGGCAGGACTTGAGGCAGTGGGTTGAAGGGTCACAAGAGCAAGCTATTGCAGACCTACAAGAACATGATGCAGAGATGCAAATACCGAGTTTGACGTTACACTCCATGCCCAAATCCTTGCACATTAACGCTTTCTAGGAAGGCATCGATAAACACGCTGTCTTGCCAGTCTCAGCCCTAGGTGACATAACAAGGAAGGGGATTGTAGACATAGGGGAGAGAGTCAGTGTACTGAGTCATGCAGTGCTCCTAACTTAGGGCAAGCCACCTGTCGAGACTGCTAGGTTCACATCACATTAGCTAACAGAATGAAAGTAAAGCCATTTGGGTTGCTAAAAAACTGGCAGGTAAGAATTGTTGGAATCCAATTCTCGGTTGACTTTATAGTCATGAAGGGAGTGGACTACGATGTTCTATTGGGTCGACCCTAGATGCGCAACACTAGAGTGATAGAAGATTGGGGGAATGGTCTCATCTTTCTAGGCAATAGAACAATGGTCATGAGGGTAGAAATGGACTCCTGGAAAACTACACTAGTTGATCTCAACGCCATCTCGGAGATGCTCAAGGGTGGTACCCAGATTAGGAAACCCTATGGGCCCCTAATTAAGTATATCCCATGTCTTGAAGAGGAGCGAGACTAGATGCATGTCCTTGCTACCATCGACCTGCCGTTTTCAGATGACGAGGAGTACAAACAGGCCCTTAAGATGATCAGTGAACCCAAGAGTGCACCCTCAGTGTGCCAATCTGCATGATGGCAGGAAGCCTTCGCGAAAGGCCCAACCCTGTCACCTTTCAAGTGCCAACCAATTGGAGGGAGCTCCAGGGGGTGGTAGAGTATTTGACCGACAAGCTAGCAGGCAATCCAGCAGCAAACTTCAAGCCACTCCAAGATCTCTTGAATGAACCAAGGTGGCGATGGGCTAGGGTGCATGACCTAAACCTCAGGTACAATTGGGCTCTGATTCCTAGAAAACCACATGAAACAGACCAAGACCTAGGAGACGATGAGCGGTCAGATGAAGATACTTCCAATGACAAATGTAAGGACCGCCGCCGCTTCAGTAAAGAGGGTGAGGACGAGGTAGACACCATAGAATACGACATTGAAGGACGAGTGATGGAACATATATGGGCAAACTCCAGGCCGAAGAGAAAAAACACCTTTGGGGTGGAGCAAGGGATCATGCATGTGGATTGTAACCGCACTTGGTTGGAACGTGTAAGAGCCATAGATCTGGAACAAGCAGGCCTAACCCAACCAGGTAACACACCAGTGCTTAAAATAGAGTCACCCTCTAAGTTGCGACCACCAAGGGAGACTACCTCACCTATCAAAGGCGGAGAATTCGATTCCGTGTAGAAATTAAGCTTAGAAAGCGACCTAAAAATACCGAGGCATCCCAAGGCTAGGCATACCAAGGGGGACCTACCCATCCACCTGAGGCGCAGACGCTTGAAAGAAGAAAGACCGGACCAGTCTAAGGACGCAAGAGTGGACGAACAACGAAAAGCACATGACCTCCCCAAAAGGTTTACGAGATTCAAAAAGGGCGATAGGGTAGTGATCCTGCAGGGTGTTAAACGTCAAGGGCAAATAAGTGAACCCATTGAAGGCCCCACTAAGGTCAAGGAGGTGAACCTAGCCCTGGAGGGGGAGACATCACGACCTGTCTTCATTGCCAATGACTCGACGGATAAGGAGGAGACACGTCTCATTACCCTCTTACGAGAGTATGTAGACATATTCGCCTGGTCCTTAGAAGAACTCAAGGGGGTAGACCCAAGTATAGTAAGTCATAACATAGCTATGATGCCAGATGCAATGCCAGCCAAGCAGCGATTGTACCCCGTGAATCCCAAGCATGCCCATGCGGTCAAAGAAGAGATCAACAAGTTGATGAGAGCGGGGTTCATCTACGAAATTGAGCACACATACTGGGTATCACCTATAGTCATTGTAATGAAGAAGAACAGTAAGATTAGGGTATGCGCACCACAGGAAAACCGACAGGGGGAGGAAGCTGAACTCGAAGTCGACGCGAACAGATTCACGGAAGATGTGATCCCACAACCCCCCTCGCAGCACATTCAGGAACATCAACCACTTGACCCGCCCTTGGACATACAAGCCACGCTCAAGGAGTGACGGAAAAAATTGGTGGAAGAAGCCAGGAAAAGGCTGCAAGCCAAGCCAGTTGTGTGGCCATCCACATCCCTCCCACCATGCCCCGGTGACCTCCCAACGCAATTCCACGCGGAGCTGGTGGTCTAGGAACGGCAGGAAATCGAAAAGGACCCTTTCTCTTTTAGCTTCCTTATGCCTAACAGCGTGAGAAGGGTCCTGCCGATCAAAGTAATGGAGGAGGTGATCGCGACTAGCAGCCGAATGGGCCAAAAGTGGCTGGATGACAGGGCAAAGACCCCCACTTTGTGGGGCACGGAGGAAGCAGAATTTTGGCAAGACAAAGTGTACAAAGTGCCACACACCGTAAGGGGCTACGACTGCCAACCCCTCTGGAGAAGGCGAATATGCAATACTAACATGCTCGCCTGGATGGCATTTTGCAACACCCTACCCTACGAGAGGAACGAACCCACATTCATGGCGTATCCTAGTAGGGTAGGCGTGGATTTTGTCGCCACCCTCCATGGGAGGCATGACTTCCCCGTCATCTATAATTCCAACGCCACCTCCTTCGAGGATGCTCTACTTTTTGATTTAGGAAGCTTAACCGACTCCATGACGCGCTTCCTCGCGGAATTCTCCTCTTGTCCCGATCCCGCTTTCATAACTACATGTAATTACCTTAGGCTCTTTAAGCTCCTACTCAAGCAAGATTCGGCACCACTGGAAAATGGCTTGTCTCCCCTCTTTTTTGATCCCAATGCTATCGATAGCTGTGCTATGGCATGCTTAATGATGAGAGCTAGTCTACTACCTTCCTTTTGCCTAGCTCTCTTAGAGGACATGAGTGACAGCCAATTCACTAGGTGTAATCACCCCTTCCTATCCACCACCTCTCTCCACGTCCGCATGAACCTGAAAGGGTACATGCAAAGCCACCAATTTTTGGGCAAATCCATCCGCCCTCCTCCCCCCCCTCATTCAGATGATGAGAATTAGACTTGGCTGTCATACTCCTAATGTAATATTATCCCTAAATGTATCCCAAAAAAAAGAAGAAGAAGAAGAAGAAAAAAAGAAAAGAACAGAAGAAAAGAAAAGCACGAACGCCATTCCACACTGAATGGATGGAAAAACTCACTTGTAGAACCACTTAGCACCAGAAAAGGACGATCACTACACCTAGGGGTCCTTAAGTTAGGCGTATCCGATGGCTTCGGTCGACTGGCTCCGCTTCTAACCCCCTAGCCCTTTTTGCTCCCCCACTTCACGCTTAGGGCACATCAAGGGCAGGACACACCTAGGGAGGCAACACTCACCTATGGTTAGACCTGTCACCCTAAGCCATTGGCACCGCACCCCCTTGGCACAAATGGGGTCCTCAAGTGTAGGATATCACCCAGGCTCGCCTGCGGTTAGACCCACCTCCCCATTCCACTAGCACGAGCACAATGCACCGACACGCTGAGGAAGCATCCCCCTTAGGTAGAGCACTGCACCTTCTCCTTCAGACACCCCAAAAGCACCCAACCACCAACTTCAGAGGCCCTCGTCAACCCATGACATCTAGTTGGCTGCTCCGACAAACATCATTCTTAAGCTTCCACAAACACCTGAGTTTACATGTGGCCCTCACCCTTACACCAACCCAATGCCGAAGTGCCATGGGATTGGCACCCGTCTAGGAGGGGGGTAATGTTAACCCCAAGTCAAGATGGCGGAAAAATGAAGGAAAAAGTAAAAGGAAGATGGAAAAAGAGCAAAGACACACATGCGGCCTCTAAAGATGAACCGGGGTAAAAAGCGTAACTTTAAATGAAAAGGCGCCTCAAAAAACTCAGAAAACTCTTGTAAAAGAGCGCCAGGCTCCCTCCTGTGCCAATTGTAAAATATTAGATGGGTGTAGGCTAGAGGCACAAGGCTAGAAGAGGGAAAGGGAAAAAGGACCTTGCCACAATGGCCGGTCATGTAAAAAAGGGATGGGTGCCCATGGGATTTTAGGATTTGTATATATAAAGTTCAAAAAGTGAATGAGAGCTTATTCTTTAGTGTGTGGCAACAGGAGTCTTCTTCTTCTTCTCTCCTTCTCATCTTCTTGCTAGTGTGTGCTCTTGAGAGAGGGAGTGTGAGAGTGTGAGGGAGTGAGTATGTGAGAGTGAGGGATCAAGAGGGTGAAGCTCTTCACCTTCTCCTCTTCTCTTCTTCTCTTCTTCTCTTCTCTTCTTCTCTTCTCTTCTCTCTTCTTGCGTGCGCGACTATGGAGGATGGAGCTTGGAGGTGGAGGAGGCTTGAGGATACTTGAGCTAGCATCTAGGATCGTGGAGCTACCGGCGTGTGTGAGAGAGGAGGCAACTCATATCGGCACTAAGGTAAGCTCACTACACTCGTAGGATCGACGGCGCGTTGGCTAGGTGAGAGATAGCCATTAGAGCTCGCTTGGAACGCTTGAAACAATAAGCGGTCCGCGGGTCTTGGCGATTGAGCGAGAGCTCCCATAGCTCACTACATTTGTAGGTTTGAAGGTGCATCGGCTGTGTGAGAGGTAGCCATTAGAGCTCACTTGGAACACTTGAAGTAATAAGCGGTCTGTGGGTCTTGGCGGTGGAGCGAGAGCTTCCACAGTTTTCTATCTTCTTTAGACTGTGAAAATAATATCATCAAAGAAGACACCTGTGAACTTTAAGTAAGGTTTGAAAATTCTCTCCATCATTCAATTGAATGTGGAGGGTGCATTAGTCAAACCAAATGGCATGACTAATAACTCGTATAGTCCAAACATTGTACGAAAAGCTATCTTATAAACATCTTCATGTGCTATCTGTATCTGGTGATAACTGCTCTTGAGATCAATGTGGCTAAAGATAATAGCCCCTTGCAACTTATCGAAGATATTATCTATCCTTGGGATAGGAAAACGATTCTTGATTATGATTTTATTCAAATATCTGTAGTTTATGCACATATGGAAAAAAGCGTCTTTCTTTTGAACAAGTAAGACTGGAGAGCAGTATGGAGAAGAGCTAGGTTGAACTAACCCTTTTTCCAACAGTTCGTTTTCTTGTTTTAGGATCTCCTCTTGTTGCTGACTTGCACTAACTCGATAAGGCGGTTGGTTAGGTGGTGAACTGCCTAGGATAAGATCAATTGTGTGATCTTTCGGGTGCTTAGGAGGTAACTCTCCTGGGAGTGAATCACTAAAACAATCTTCATATTGTTTAATAAAATCATGTCTGGCTTCATCAATTAAAGAGAGGGGTTCTTTTAAATTCTAAGACTTAGAAGCATTAGTTGATATTGTGTGTTCATTAGAAGCATCAAGTGCCCTTGAATCATTAGCTTCTTTTGACTCTCACAAAAATCATGTATGTAGAAATAGCTTTCTTCATTTTTTTAGAAATTTTAACATGACTAACCATTGCACAAGCCAATCTCCAACATCAGCAATGCATATTATGTTCCGACCCTTGAATTGAAATGCAAGGGTCTTCTTAACAAAATTGAGAAGAGGTCTAATCTTATAATGCCAATGCATGCCTAAGATAACATCACAGTTACCTATGGGTGCAAGTAGAAAAGATTCTTGGTTGTGGTAATACCCAATTCTAAGATTCAACTTCCCTTGAATAGGAGTAGAATTGGTTGTAAGTCCTTCAAATGCCAAACCTGATCCAATTGGTGTTCCCAATTGATCCGGTGGAATTTGTAGCCTTTCAACAGTGTCTGTTGGCACAAAATTATATGTGGACCCTGGATCAAAGAGTATCAAAACTCGTTGATTGTTGAGTGTCCCCCAACCCTTTAAGAGTTGTCTTTTTTTCTCATTTGAATGAGTGTTAGCTTGCACATTTGGAATAGAATTTGAGGATGGTGGAGGAGGATCTTTAACCACATTTACTTCCTTTCTTTTAAAAGGACAATCAGGCTTCATATGCCTTAACACACCACAAAGAAAGCACCTTCCTTCCTCTTTGTACTTTTGTATCTCAGAGGGTGAGAGATACTTGCGCTTCTTCTTGTTACCCTCTGGCTTTGAATATTGGTCATGGGTAAAGGTAGGTCTTCTTTGATTAGTCATGTCTCTTAGTTAATCATAGAATTGCTCTTGTCTACCTCTATAAGAATTCATCTCACTTTCGAGATGTACTAGGTGTATGCAAACTTTCAGCTATGATGGCAAACTCCATTATGCGAGATAAGGTTTCATGTGGATCCACCTTCCCTGGGGGTCCACTAGGATTTACCATATGGTACCACGTGAGTGTAAGGGAGGGAGGTTATTTAAGGGAAGGAAGGTACATTTTATAAGGTAAGGTTCCATAAATAGGGGGTAGATAAGGGGTATTTTCATATATTTCTTGCACACATGTGGCGTCTCCTTATTACTACTAGTTAATCCCCCATGACATGTTCATGGTTCTGTGTAAATGAGGGAGTAGGCCAGCTTCAAACTTCATTTTTTTCTCTTCATCATTGATCTCCATGAAAGGAGCAACCTTGAGAAGAGTAGACCAAAACTTGTCCACATAGCTAGTGACCTTTTCATGCTCTTTCTGGTCTAGCCAATTCCACTCCTTGATATCATTCTCAAAATCAGGAGGCAAGAATTGAGCATAAAACTTCTTCTTGAACTTTTCCCAAGTCATAGGTTTTCTTTCCTCCAAATGAGAGTCAACCACCAATTGCTAGTAGTGTCTTTCAAGTGCATGCCTACATGCCTGAGCTTGGACTTTTTTGAGAAATTACTATCAGAAAAAGTAACTTTAAATTGCCTGACAAAGGCTAACGCCTTAGTAGGATCTCTTTTACTGGAGTAAGAGTCAAACTTTATGTCCTTATCCCCAAACTTGAAAGTCTTATTCTTCTTAAGCTTGCTCCTCTTATGGTCCCTCTTTGTCCGTTTGCGGATTGCACGAGACTTAGAACCAAGAGAATAGGAACTAGAAGTTGATGAGGAGGAGGAGGAACTTGAGTAATCAGGGGAGTAGCTAGTTTATTGAGGGAGATGACTCCCTCCTTATCCACCTCACTCAAGGTGATATCTTTTTACTGTTCTTGACCTGAGAGGCCTTCTTCCTTCCAGGAAGCTTCTCAGCAATTGGATACTTTCCACCTTCACCATCAATTGGTGCAATGGTGTTTCCTCTAGTATCGCCATCTTTTGGAGGATTTGGTTATTCATAAGTAGCTTCTTCCCTTGCCCTTAAGTTGTCAATCAATTGACGTACTTCAGGAATCTCCAACAAGCTAGGATACTTTGTCAATTGAGCCTGTAATTGCTTACTTGTAGGTGGTTCATCAGTTGCCATCTTTACCTTCTTCTTACAAGGATTGCCTTTACTTTGACAAAAGCAAAGAGATCTGCTTTGATACCACTATTATAAGATCCGTGATACACGCTTGACTTTCTTATATACTTAAAAGATATATGGTAAATATTATGGTAGCACAGAGAGAGAACATATGAGAGAAAAGAAAGATGTATACAGAGAGAAAGATAGAGAGATTGACAACACACTAGGGACTGGAAGATGGGCCAGTCCCCCCCCCTCCCCCCCCCCCTCCCCCCCCCCCCTTGTGGATTTATATTACTGACAAGGAGCAAGCTCCTCCATTACACTTAAACTAGTTCTTAACTTGTAGATCTTGGGAACAAGATCACGATTCCTTACATGGTATACAACCGGCTAACACTTTCACAACTTGGAAGTTGGCACCTTTTGATCTTTCTTGAGTCTCTCCTTCTCTCCTACACAATATGTGTAGGGTTTTTCTCTTGGAGCTTGATTTCAGCAGAGCTTCCACAACACTTGCACCATCTCTCTTTCTCTTGGAACTTGATTTCACTAGGGCTTCTGTAGCACTTGCACCTTTTCTTCTCCTCTTGGAACTTGATTTTAGTAGGGCTTCCATAGCACTGGAACCTTCTCTCCTCCTCTTGGATGCATGCAAAGTGATGCTTCCTTCACCTCTCCCATACCCAAGGAGAGCCTCCTCTTTTATAGGCTTTCAAGGGCTTCTCTTCTTGGAGAGAGACTTGAGTGCCAAGATTGGAAAGGTTGATCTTCATGCAAGATGTGGCTGTTCCAGGACCTACACTGCAACACCAATTTCGGGATATCTCTCTGTGCGTTGTTCGGTTGGAAAAACATCCAAAACAAAAGTTGTAGATGTCGTTGTTTTCGATAACCCACAAGGGCCGTTTTTAGATATCAGCTTTCTATCGCGATATATTTCAAAAATGGATTCACCATGTATATTTTAAAAAATAGCCTTTTAAAGTATACTCTTAACTTGTGGTCCATGCAACCACCTTGAGCCATAGATAAGGAGAGTTCATTAGATTGCCTTGGGCCTCAATCTTAAGATTGACTTCCCACAAAAGCTTGTGTCATCTTAGACCTTAGAAAGAGAAAATCACTTCTCTCCTCACTTCCTGATCACGTCTCTTGTCTTTCTTAGTGAGAGAATTACCTCTCTTGTCTTTCTTAATGAAAGAAAAGACCTTAAACCTTGACTTGTAAGGGAGAGGATGACCCCAAATGAATGCAATGCTCATTACACACAAGTAAACGTTCCCAGGCGTCCCTGAATGTACATATAGATACATACACACAATGCTAATGCACTTCCTCTTTTTAGAACTCAATCCATCTTCATTTATGTGTAACTCCGTGGTTCTTGTGTACACTCTTACACTTGGTAGACACTTCCTTCCCCCTTCATAACATGTACCACATGTACCAGATATACCTGTCACAGTGCTCTGATCACCCCATTAAGTGATGCACTAGGAATACTGATCTCTAAATGGTCTCATCCCCATGCTAGATCATCATCAACACTTAAAGAAAAGTAAGTCATTAATTTATTGATATAAATTTAGTAAATAGAGAATGTGTAATAAGCAATCAATTTAGTGACACATGCTGGAGGTCATCCAAGAAAACCTTCTCTTAGTTCATGACCCTCCAGTAAGAAAGCGGCGTGTCTTTGATATACCATCTTCTTCATGATTCATAACCTTCGGGATTCTAACTGTGGCCCACACAATGGATATGCATGATAACCTAAGGTAACGAGACTTGTCCCAACACCTCTATCTTGTGAATACAAACTTGAACGAGTTATAATAGATATTACCAATGAGAACGGAAGCCTATTTACCTGAGCACTCCGCGAATCTCGAAAAGTCATGCATGGTCCATATGAGAATGGCTCATATATTGGTGAACTATCGACCATCACACTTGCTCATATCTTCCACTATAACCCCCTCCTCCCACAAGATCTTAGGCTCATCAACTAATGGATGGAGATAGACATCCATATTCTTGACTTTGTAGTGGTCAAGAACGAGCAAGCTAAGAATCAGGTGACTTTTCTTCATAGAAAGATATGGTGGAATGTTGTAGTTAACAAGGACTACAAGCCACACATTGTAAGAAGTTGAGTGGAGATCGAAAGGATTCACGCCATCCATAGCAAGACCGAGTCGAAGATTCCTTGGCTCCCATGCAAAGCTTGGAAAGGTAGAGTCAATGTGGCTCCATGTGCGTAAATTCACTGATATTCATTGGACTCCATCTGTGGATCTATTCTGCGCATGCCACGTTGTCAAGCTTGCCAGGCCGGATGTGTGAAACATGTGATATATACGGGGGATAAGTGGAAAGTGTCTAAAAACTTTTTGAGGAGTGGTTTTCCCTTGCATGTCCTGACGATACCTGTGAGCACCACACTTTAGACATGTCTCCATAGTCTTGTACTCTCCTCAAAACATTACACAATCATTGACACATGCATGGATGCTATTGTAGTCTGTGCCAAGCTTTCGTAAAACATGCCGTACATCATCATGAGACTTATGTATGGTATTTGTAAGTGGTAATATATGATACTTTAGCAACCTAAAAAGAAATCACAAAACACCTTGAAATTTTTTTTAAAAAAATAATGGTACCTGAACAACTCGGTCACACTTGCATCGCTCCACCTGTATTTCGCTTGCACACTGAAAAGTGCAAACAACGTCTTCAGGCGAGATACTCGGAATCCATCATCTAATGATATGGATGCTTCCTCTCTAAGTGGATCAGATGTCTCGACATCCATGGGCATCAATGCATCGATCATTGTCTCCATCTCAAGCTCCAAGATTGTAGGAAAGTCTGAAAGACTGCTTGTCTCCTTTAGTATTGACGGTATAGATTGGGTAGTGCCTTCGAAGTGGTGGATTGGATCAGACACTCCATCCATTGGACACCCACAAACTCTTCTAACTAGCCGCGATAGGTTCACTCCTCCTTGGGATGAGACGTCACCTCCCTGTAATAAATTTTACGACCACATCCAATGTTTTTGTATATGATATTCAATTAGTTTGCAAATACAATGCATGATTGATATACACTTTTCTTACCGTTTGCTGAAAGTTTGAGATTACCTAATCAATGATCTTCAATTGAAACTTGCCGTAGCGTTGTACATGTTCTATAGACAATCGACATTTTCATCTAATTGCCAGTTTGCATTAAGAGCAAGGACATGGGACACACTGATTAAGATATACTTCGTGATCTTGAACATCACGACCTTCATCATTTTCCATTTGATCTATGTTACGACAAACAACATTTCTTTATGCTCTTCGTTTTATGTTCTTTCCCCTTTCTCTTTCATGTTTTCTTTGTCTTTCATGTTTATTCTCTCTTTCTCGTTCTCTCTTCCACATGCTTTCTTATTCTCCCTCTCTTATTTTCTATTTTTCTTTCTCTCTCTCTCTCTTTCTTTATTGCCCCTCTCTTTGTTTCTCTCCATCCCCTTATGGGCAGGCCTATAGTATGTAAAGTCTAATATGTTATGCATGGGGGCGAGGGACTAGCTACCCTACGTTGGCCATCCCGTGGTATTGCACCGGACCTCACCACATTTTTTCCTTTATGTGTGACTCGATATACAGAGTGTAGGAGGAGATATGCAAAGCATGTCAAGAAAACCATCCATTCACCTCCAAGTACAATCTCTCTTTCGCTTTACTGGGCGTGGAGACATAGGCCTTTCGCGCCTTCCCGAAGTGTCGAATACACCCAAGGTGCACCCTCTCTCTCTCTCTCTCTACTGTTACTGCTACTGCTACTGCTACTGCTACTGCTACTGCTACTGCTACTGCTACTGCTACTGCTACTGCTACTGCTACTGCTACTTCTACTGCTCCTGCTCCTACTCCTGTTGCTAGTGCTAGTGCTAGTGCTAGTGCTTCGCTCTCTCTTTTGCTCTTTGCGAAAAAATGCCACGCTCGAGTGTCGGGCCGTTTTTTTTGTCTGAGTACCGTCACTATTTGCGTCGCATTTGCAACACTGCTAATTTGCATCGGAACTGCCCGTCGCTATTCCAATCTATCCTTGTAGTGTATGTTGCTAGTATTCATGCCAAATATATGTAGCAAGAACCAAATATGTATGGGATATGGCAACTCCTCTCAATATACCATCTTACTTTACATTCTCACATGATCTGTGCCATATGGGCTATCCTCCCTTCAAGGCAAGAGAGACATTTGTTGGTGTATGCATATGCATACTTATTCATTAATTTGGATAATTTTTATATGTGAATGTCTTGTTTTTGTCTCTGGTAAGGTTTGCCTTGCTTACAAACATGAATGTAAATTCTATGTTCTTCTCATGCTTGTTTACCTATATATAGGATCCATAGGTAAATTTACCAATGCTTGTTTAATGGTTGGGGAGCCACATTGGAGGGAATTGATTGCCATGTGGACAAAGAGAATTTTAAAAACATAGAAAATTGTGATAACAAATAATTTTTAAAACACAAAAGTAGTGCCAATGTCTCTTACAAAGGCAAGCTTTGAAGTGGACAACAAATGAGTAAGAAGGCTTTGATAAGATGTTCAATCAGCAACTTATTTTCCCATTTAATATGTTGGTGTAATCGCTCAAACAATGATGCTCTCAAAAAACAACTCTCATCCTACTCTAGTCAATATGATACAACTCTTAGGATCATATTTTTAATTTGTTTTCTTGTAAATACATGTGCTATCTACTTCAATCGCTTTTGTTGGATCTTTCTTCTCCTACATTATGTTAGGAGAAAAATTCTTTGAATCCTATAGATGCATAGGGTTAAAGGACTGTTTGTGAGGAAAAGGTCATGTAGGAATTGAGGAGGGTGTACAAGATGGGAAAGTGGAGGGAGATTGACCTAATGATATATGACAAGGTAGATGGATGGAGAGTGTCATTGAGATGGATAGGGGAGATTGGTGATCACCTTGTGGAGTTTCATGTTGCATGCTATCTTTCAATGCAATGATAATATGGGCCTCAAACTTTGTTAAAACTAGTCCTTGTGCTTTATGTTGACCCTTTCTTTACTACAATGTGATTTCCTATTCTATTGTTGTATACTATTGCTGTAGAGGCTTACACCTCACCAAAGGGACCTAAAGGGAGGTAGCCTTATTCCTTCAAGGACTCCATGGCACTCTCTCTACATTGTTGTCTCTCACTTGATAGTCCTCCACTCCAAGTTCTCTCTCTCCCTATCTCATGCCCCCTTCTTTCACATTCTCTGGATTAATCAAGAAAAAATCAATAAACAAGATAGGAGATAGACTCATTGTGACCTCTTCCTCAAGTACAATTGAAGCTTTGAGGATACCCAACTATCCAAGTAAGGTTTCATCTGCAAGCTCCAAGCTCTCTTCCTTGATTTGATCTACCACTCCACACACTATGCTCAAGGAGATGGAGAAGATGGGTCTTTCTCTCTCTCTCTCTCTCTCTATATATATATATATATACATACATACATACATACATATATACTCTCTCTCTCTCTCTCTCTCTCTCTCTCTCTCTCTCTCTCTCTCTCTCTCTCTCTCTCTCTCTCTCTCTCTCTCTCTCTCTCTCTCTCTCTCTCTCTCTCTCTCTCTCTCTCTCTCTCTTCTCTCTCTCTCAAGCTATGGTTGCATGAAGCATGAAGGAGATGAAAGAAGAAGAACAAGAAAGTTGCAACCACAAGAATGAGAGATTTTATTATTTTGAAGTTTAAACACATAGGATAGCACAAACATACACACACTCTCTCCCCCCTTCTCTCTCTCTCATCCATTGAATTAGTAATGGGATTTTAATTTACAGGCATTGGATTTGTCGAATAACTGTGGTACACTTCATAGATTAAATATATTTGTGGACTTTCATACACACTTGAGATTTTATGTTTTACTTGCAAATTGCTTTCTAATTTTCATAGGAATGAGCTCGATGCATTGAAATTTTAAGTTTTAAGAATACTTATTATATGATTCCTACCTTTAGAAGTTTATCCACAACTTTCTTCAAGACTATATCTTGCTTATTTGATAAGGGACTTAATCTCTAACACACATGCTTGACTTTATCCTTTCAATTCTATGTGTAATTTCTGTCCTTTCTACCCTCAAATCTCCTCAAAAAGAGTAATGGACATGTCTGGGTATTTACTGAGCATATCATGGGTAATCCTTCTTCTCCTCCTAGATAGCATCATCTCTCTTATTTGGGTATTATCATTTTGATAGCTCCTCCATATTCTCTTCTTTGCCGCCATTATCTTCCTCTTCCATTACATTGATGAGAATAGATCTCCCTTCTAAAAGAATAGTAGATACCTTTGTGTTTGGAACCAATATTTGATCTTGATCTTTCTCCATCTTCTCTGAAAGGGAAGACTCACTTTTTGTCCTTTCCTCCTCTTCACTTTCATCCTCCATTGGCTTTTGGGTCCCCATGCTAAACTTTCTTTGGAATTACTTCATGTCCTTTCCACCTCTTCACTTTCATCCTCCATTGGCTTTCCACACTAAACTTCCTTTTGAATCAATTCATGCCATAGATAGTAAGTAATAAGACCCCATCCCTAGTTTTGGATGGCACTAATTGATCTCAATTGTGGTTCTTCCCAATATTAATGGAAAAGTTCCTAAACCTATGGGCATAAATCTAATTCATTCTAGTCATGATTCTTCCCAAGATCAACAGAAAAGCTCCTAAACCTAAATGCATCACATGACAATTTATTTTTGTGGAAATACTAGAAACTTTTACCTCCAAGTCTTGGATGACTCCTGCACATCTAATATTTGACTAATTGGCAAGCCTAGTCCAAGATTTTGAAAGACCTATCATCTCCAAATCTAGCCTTTGTGCACAAGCTTATGTTATCACATTTACTTGAGCACTACCATAAGCAATTTCCCCCCAAATATACTTGAGCACCACCCTTTGTAATTACCTCCCAAATATTCTATTTATGATACTAGGCTTCCATGGAAGGGTACATGTTTAGAAGATTCTCCAAGCTCCGCACATGTATTATCCCTTCTTTGGTTCTACTTTGGTTGCATTCACCACTCTCTGTAATGAATAGTTTTCTTGTCCTTCTTCAAGGAGCAAATCTTGTCTTGGATGTTTTCCTAGGTCTCAACATCTTCTTTGTTCCACTGGCTTCTACCTCTAAAACCTTTTTATATCTATGAATCTAGGAACCTTCCAACGTCTTTTCTCTCCATCCAAGCTCTCCTCACTAGGGCCACTAAAACATCATCCATGCTTATTGAATTTGTCACACTATTTCCTTTTATCTTTTGCTTCTACTCCATAGGTTATTGCTTCAATATTGATCTCTATAATATAATCATCCCTCCAATTCAAAACGATCCAATGTTTCAAATGCATGTCTCCTCCTCTTCTAGGAAAATATGGGCACTTGGGACATAGATGGACTACTTCATTTCCATTATAGCTTGATGCCAATTCTCATCCTATAACTTGTGGTCTCATATCCTCAACATCACAGTTAAGGCTCCTTTGTCTCCATAATTCTCCTCTCGTTGTGGTTCCTTCATGACATAGATGTTTAGATTTTGTAGTTGATTAGATTTATCCTCCATTCTATCCATCATTGAGACTTTCTCCTTTTGTGGATTGTGTAATAAAGTCTCTCTAGTGGATGCAACACTTTGCAGCATAGGAGGAGTTCTAGGAGGTTTCTCCATTGGTAAGGGTTTTAGTCAATGTTATTTCATGTTTCTTCAAATGAGTCGATCTAACCATCTTTGATTCTTTCTCATTGGAAAGCTTCATAGCTTGCTCATAATTTTATAAAGCCTTTGATAAGTTTTGTGATGAAAGGGATATTAAGTACCGGTTGACTACCCCATACATCCCACCCAAGAATGGTATGTTGAGCGTATAAATATGAAAATTCAGGAGTGAGTCCATAGTGTGCTTAGCTAGGCAGGCTTACCACATCATTTTTGGGTTGATGCAGTTACTATTGTCGTACACTTGATTGATCAATCCCCATGTTTTCCATGAGGAGAAAATGCATAAGCAGTCTAAGAATCTTGTTGACGTATGCAAGGTGATATTTCAGGAGGAGCCTTGTGCTACTCTACAGCTAGCTAGATAGCCTACAACAATGGCTCATGCTTTAGTGGCCTAGGTCTCTGATTCTCCACAGGATGTATAGGCTCCACAACCTGTCTTGAGACGACGGTCTACTGGAGATAGACCATAGCATGCACCCTTTATGGATTATGTTATGATGATAGATGTTGGTGAGCCTCTTACTTATGATGAGGCAATGCATAAAGGTGATAGTCACTCTTGGAAGAGGCCCATGCAGTCAAAGTATAACTAACTCTAGAAAAATCATACATGGGATTTGGTTCATTTGCCTAGTGGAAAGCTTGCTTTGCTATGCAAGTCAGTGTACAAGTTGAAAAGGATCCTTGGATGTCCCAAGCTGGCATACAAGGCTAGATTGGTTGCTAAAGGTTTCAAGCAAGAGCATGGTGTTGACTTTAATGAAGTTTTTTCTCCTGTTATGAAGATGACTATCCTATGCTTGGTACTAGCTTTGGTTGCTTAGCTTAACTTGGATCTTTATTAGATGGATGTCAAGATGGTGTTTCTTTATGGGGGCTTGCATGATGAGATCTACATGGAGTAGCCTAAGGGCTTTGCAGAACCTAGCAAGGACCACCTGGCGTGCCAATTGAGAAAGAGCCTTTATGGCCTTAAGCATGCACCTAGGGCATGGCATTACAAGTTTGATACTTTTATTCATTCAGAGAAATATTCCCATAGTAATATGGATCCATGTTTATACACAAATAAGGCTCATGATGGTAGACTTATGATTTTGATACTCTATATGGAACAAAGTGCTCATGATAAGCTAGATGCCTTGAAAGGTCATCTCAAGAAGAGCTTTGAGATGAAGGACATGGGACGTGCCTCACATATTTTTGGGGTGCGCATTATGCACAATTGCTCTAAGGGGCTCCTTTACTTATCACAAAAAGAGTACATCCAAAAGTTCCTTGAGCAGTTTCATTTGCAAGATATTATGCCTATTGGTTGTTCTTTAACTTCTCATGTTAAGGTTAGTGAGGCCGATTGTCTACAGTTTGATGAGTAGAAGGCCAAGATGGCCAAGATCCCTTATACATCTGTAGTGGGCAGTTTGATGTATGCCATGATAGCCACTCGTCCTAACATGGCATTTGTAGTGGGAGTTGTGACATGTTGCTATATGGCTACATTTGGCAGACAACATTGGGATGCTATCAAGGGTATCATGAGGTACTTGAAGGGCATATCAGCTATGTGTATGTGTTATGGTGTCCAAGGTATAGGAACCATGGGGTATATTGTTTCTGATTATGCAGGACATGTAGATACTAGAAAGTCCACCTCTGGCTATGTCTTCACCTCTAATAGAGGTGTTGTTTCTTGGATGTCCAATGTGCAGAAATGCACAACCTTATCCACTATAGAGGCAAAGTATGTTGCAGCCACTGAGGCTTGCAAGGAGGCTCTCTGGTTAGGCTATTTGGTGGCAAATCTTAGCATTATTGATGTGGTCCTTACATTGCATTCAAATTCTATGAGTGCTATTCACTTGGTTAAGAATTCGATCTTCTATGCGAAGATAAAGTACATTGAGGTAGGTGTATTACCACTTTATTAGAGAGTTCATTGAGGATAAGTCCATTGAGATTATTAAGATATCAACTGACCAAAATCCTGTAGATCTGCTCACTAAAAGTCTGTTAGTGGAGCATTTTGCCTTAGGAAGTTAATGGGCATTAGATGAGATGGCATCTTTCCTCATCCTATTGTACTCTATGTACACTTGTACTTTGTCACTTTTTTCTTGTTCTCTCCTTACTAGGGGCACATTTGTCTTTAAGTGGGAGGTTGTTAGGGGTAAAAGCACATGTGCCTAGTACTATGTATTTATTACCCGCACACCTGTACCTTGCAACAAGTGGTGGGTGCCCATCACTGTCAATTTATTCTTTATTTTTTCAGTGACATTTGAAAAAGGAAAGGCCAGTCACACATTATGACTATTGGAGTTCCCACATCTTGGGTCTCCCTCTCTCTTGCTCTTTCTTCTTCTACCATGGCTATTGCTTTCACTCCATGCTTCCACTTCAAGGTTCACTCCCTTCAAATCCTTCTCTTCAAAAGCATAATTAATACACACAAACCCTCAGCTTCAAACATGATCACCCCTTTGTACAAATAGTCTCCATCCAAAAAAAATTTGATGTGAACCCAAAGGTTGCACATCAATAGCATCAACATCACAATTTTCTACAACTCCAAAGCAAGTGGGCAAGTAGAACATCTTGGATCATCCTTTACAATGACTTCAGCTCTAAAGTCTCACACAAGCTATGGGGACCATTCTCAATTCATGAGTACATGCATAGTCTTCTTCATGATCTTCAATCCCAAGAAATCTTATTTTGATTCCACATCCACCTTAGCTTCTCAAACTCCATCAACTTGTCCATAGTCACCTTCACACTTTCATCCTTCCCTCTCCCCCCACATCCTACCATCATCTTTGTCCTCCTCTCTCAATATCTTGCATGTCTCTTCCTTATATACTTTTGAGATGGGTGAAAATGGACGACTTTCTCTATCATAATGTTTTAAAAGCTTCACCAAAGTTTTTTGACTTAAACATAGAAGTAGCATTTTGCTAAAGCTTACTATGTCATGATAGCTTCTTCCCAACAAATTAGGTAATGGAAAAGTCACTACCACAAAGGCACGTATTGTGCCACATCAAAATTGATGTTAGCACCATCAATGTCATCTCCTCAATCAACATGGCCACACTAACCATTCCATGCATTGTGTAGTTTTCCACCTCTACCTTTAGCTCCTCTATGCCATTTACATGGCTTCCACCATTCTTGGACATGCTAAAAGCCTCCATGAAGGTTATATTTCCACCTAGCCACATGACTAGGTCCATAATTCTCTTCATGGGCTCTCTACTCAACTATACATATAGCATACTAGAGCACTATCACAACAACAACAACTCATACTCTCCTAATGAGTCCACCATAGCCCAACATGCAAGCTAGCTCAAGGTATACACATGTCATCAAGCATGCTAACCTTGAGATCGACCCTATAGAACCTCAAATCTTAGCATTTATCATACTCTCTGCATCAAATCAAAACCCTAGAATAGATAGTCATGGCTCCAAGTAAAGCCCTACTAGTCATGGGAGAATACTAGGAACCCTTTCCTAATACAAACACAAGAACTCTAGATACTAAAACATCTAGATCTATCCTACCAAGAGGCACAAAAATAGCCCTTTCTTTACCTTTCATAGGGAGTCCAAGTGTCATTGTTCCATCCTTAGTCTTTCTCACGCTTTCAAGAAAAAGCCTCATATTGTGCAATGAAATCACCTAAACCTATCCAATGTAACAATCATAATAGCTTTCAACAAAGGGGATAAAGATTATGATAAAAAAGTGAAGAGAAGGAACACCTTCCATATATAGCTCCTTCAGCAAGGGGGGTAAAGACTTACTCGATGGGCTAATTAAAGCTTAATAAGAGTATTGAAAGCCTAAGGGTCATGCCCCACAATCAAAACAATAGAGGTCATAAATTCTAAGGAAGTCAAAGTCAAAGATGGATAAACTACAATCAACAAAGATTAACAATCAAAGAAAAAGCATCCTAGAGTCAAAATGTAACAAACTACTAAAAATAATAATCAAAAGTTAGAAAAATGAAAAAGCAAACTGTTTAGGTGTTAGAGAAATAGAAAAATAGTTTTTGGATTGATATTAGGTCCCAATCCTCTTCTTGAGTAAATCAGTAAGAGGTGCAACTATCAAGGCATACTCAATGAAAATTCTATACCATCCAGTTAAGCTAGAAAGCTTTGTACTTCCTTGATTAAATTCAAAAGCAAACATTCTTGTACATCCTTGACCTTAGCTAGATCTACCACAATTCCCTTCTTGGGTACTATAAATCGAAGGTATTGTATTTGTCTATTAAAGAATGCATACTTGCTCTTTTTAGCATGGAGCTTGTGTGCTATTAAGGTCTCAAGCACAATCTAAGTTGTCCTTCACAATCTCCTTCCTCCTTGGAATAAGTTAGGATATCATCGAAGGAGACTAGGATGTACTCATCAAGATAAGGCCTAAAGATATCTTGTACCATCTAGTTGCAAGTGGTTGAGGCATTAGTCAAACCAAGGGACATTACAATGAACTCATAATGTCCATACCTTGTGTTGAAGGCAATTTTAGGGATATCTTCTTCTTTAATCTTGATTTGGTAGTAGCTTGATAGGTCAGTCTTTGAGAAAATATTTACTCCTTGAAGTTTGTGAATAAGTTCATTGATCTTGGGAATTTGATATTGGTTCTTAACTATCACTTAGTTTAGCCCACTGTAGTCTATGCAGAGATGACAAGTACCGTCTTCTTCCTTTGAAATAGGATTGGGGCTCCCCATGATGAGCTACTTGGTTGGATGTAGCCTTGGCCTAGCAACTACTTGAGTTGTTTCTTCAACTCAATGGGCTCGGGGATTGACATTTGATAAGGCCACCTTGCCTCTGGTCTAACTCCTAGTACAAGTTTAAGCTCATAGTTAACTTTCCTTTTCGAAGAAAATTCAATCAATTTGACAAGGAAAACATGTGCATATTCCTTCATCCAAGAAGGTTCTTCTTTTGAATCCTTATCCTAATTACTTAAGTCAATTTGACAAGGAAAACATGTGTGTATTCCTTCATCCAAGAAGCTTCTTCTTTTAAATCCTTATCCTAATTACTTCAATCAATTTGACAAGGAAAACATGCGCATATTTCTTTATTCAAGAAGGTTCTTCTTCTGACTCCTTATCCTAGTTAATCTTTTTTAAGTTGGATTAACCAGATGGGTAACCCTTTTCTTAGGCTTAGAACAATATGTCAGGTCTTCGCTAATTGAATCTTTGACTTTGCAACTTCACCATGCGTAATTACTTGGCTTCCCTTCCAATTTTATATGAGGCTTAGCATTTCTAGCAATGGATATGGACATCATTGGGGATTAGCCAATCCTCCCTAGAAGGCACTTATAAGCACCCAAATTCATGTTTCTAGAAATGGATGTGGACATGATTGGGATTAACCAATCCTCCCTATCAGGCATTTGTAAGCATCCAAACTCATGACATGGAATCTCATATTGGTACATTACCTAGATCAAATCCAACCTTTCTAGATTGTTTTGATGAGATGGCATCTTTTCCATTGGCTATTTTTACCAAAAGCTTGGATGTAAGTGTAGTTTCTATCCCTTTCTTCTTGCACAATTTGGTGAGGTGAAGAAATGAGTGCTTTCACAATTGAGTAGAATTTTGAAACATTGACCTTGATAATTTTTAGGAATTTGAATAATCAAAAGTTGGTGATTGAGTCCTTGCTTGTTGAGGGTAGCATGAGCTATTTCTTTTTCTATTTTAGCCTCCATAGTGGCTTTCTCTTCTTCTTGTTGCTTGAAGGTAACTACAACAATCTTTCCTTTTCCTTTTGTTGTTGTCCCCCTATTTTAAGTGGTAGAATTGCCATTGTTGTTGTCCCCCTATTTTACTAGTGGTTCCTTGAGACTAGAGCTTGGACTAGGGATCCCAATGCTAACATCTTAGTAGATGGTCAATTTATTGATTGAAATCAATACACTTATTCATAGCTTATAAAGGTCACAAAGCCAATTTGAAGTGTATTTCGTAGCTTATAAGGGTTATGAAAGCAAATTGAACTATATTTTTTCCCCAAAAATCTCATATTCCTAATACTAAATGTATTATTAGATGTATTATCCCATTACCATCATTGATGTAACAAAAGTACCCCTAAGGTATTGATTATAAAGTTTAGGGATCCTTGAACTCGACCTCAATATTACTCCAATTGAACCTTGTAAAAACTTTCAAATAATGAAATAAGGAGATTTGATTTCATATATTTTTCTTGCAAAAAAATTATTGGAATCTGAGTTTAAAGTGTTAACCGCATCTTGAAAACTTCAATTTTAGAACCCTAGATATTTGTATGGCATAAGATTGATTTCTCTATGTTGTGTGATAGGACTATATAGACCCGTGGTCTTGTTTCTTGGTGTTTCATTTCATGTGCCTACATTTCAACTAGAGGGAACAACTTACGATAATCCTATATAGGATCTAAAACCCTTCAACTCTCCATGTTAAATATTGATGTATGTGTATATGGATGTATTAAAATGTGGAGTGGAAGTGAAAGTACGAGCAGAAGCAAGAAGAGCGCACTATAGAGGTTCAAGGAAGAAGAGAGGGATTGGTGTGTGGAAACTCCAACAATCAAAATGTGTGACTTGCCTTTTGCGACTTGCGGTGTACATGTATGTGGGTACAATATACAAGTAAACATAGGTGGCTAGGCATAGGCAACCTTTAACCCTCAACAACCTCCCATTTAAAGGCAAGTGTGTCCAAGTGTGGAGGAAACAAGAAAAAAAGTGACAAAGTACAAAGTGTACATGAAAGTACAACAGGATGAGGAAGAGACACTGTCTCATCCTAAGCCCATCATCTTCTTAGGAAAGGCATATCATTCTACCGGGAAGCTTTTAGTGAGCAGATCCACAAGATTCATATTTGTAGGAGTGAATTTTTTGATGACTTGATAAATGGGTAAAAAGGAGGTAAGTAAATTGGACTTAATTTTTCTCACTAGATAATGGGTACTCTTTCTTATTAACTTGCAGATGGCAGCTCAATGGCCTCCTCCACTTAAACCCACACCACTTCCAATGGTCAACAAAGATCCCCTGAAGAATGAAGATAAAATAGTGTTCTCCACGTGGTAAAGATAGGAATTTAACATCGAGGTGAGCATGTGGGGAATCAATATTCTTTGATTGCAAATTCCATCCAACCTTCAAAGCCTTGTTCAGAAGTATCAAACCACCAAGGAACTCATGGCCAATTGTGGATTAGGTGATTAAGTTAAGCCTCAGGAATATGAATCCACTTTATGACATGTACAACTCTCTAGAGGAATTATGTTCCTAGGCACTAAAACCAAGAGTTTCATCTATTCACAAAAATTTGGCTACTACTATAAAGATAGGGAGGTGAAAATTGAATTCAATCCAAAGCTAATAGAAGAGAACCTGGGGATCAAAGTAGGAACAAAAAAGTATGTCCAAAGACAATGAACACCCCATGTATTACAAAGATGAGATGTAGCAAAACAAAGAAGAATACAAAATAAAAATACGAGAATCCTTTGAGGAAGCAATGAAAAAATAAGACTAGTCCATTTCATAACAAGTGGTAGAAATCATAGATGAGAGAGAGGAGATAATTCTAAGAAAGGGAAGGAGAAAGTAGCAGATGAACTAGAGCTAGTTGACTTGGTAAGCATCCAAGAACTCATGCCAAAAATAAGGGACATTCAAGCATAGATTATAGAGCTTATCAAGGCAATGCCCACATAAGAAGTCATGAGCACAACTAGAACAAAAGGCTAGAACCCCACTGAGTCCACCAAGAACACACAAGATCACCTAAAATGACAAAACATACTATGTGGAAAACTCAGGAGAGACAAAGTAGATACAATCAATGTCAAACAAGAACTTTAAGATAAGCTAAATGAGACTAAAGAAGCCTATAGAAAATTCATTGTACAATCAGATTAGCAGGTACAAAAATTCTATGCTCAATTCAAAGAGCGTGAGTCAATAATTAAAGCTAGGGAGGAAGAATTGGAAGAGTTATAGAAACAAATGATAGAGATCAATGACCAATAAACAAATATTTCACTCTAGCCTACACAAGAGAAGGCAAAGACTACCTTCATCAAATGTTGCACTCCAACTTACACAAGATAAGGTAAAGAACACCTTCATGAGAGAGAAAGACAAGGGTAGGTGCAAGGTGATGGAAGGCTACATACACAAGCTTACATGAGACCATAGTTAGCCAGTCTAATAGGAGCTATTGGCATAGTGAAAAATGAGACCCAAAGGCTTTATGAAGGAACCTTGATAAAAATATCCACTGGTAACATAGAATATAATTCTATATAGCAAGAACCAACATAGAGTCCATATGAAAATCTATAAATACATCATGGCTAAATATAAAAAACTCTTTAAAGAAGTATCATTATTGGCTTGCACTCCACAAATAGAGGATCTTGAGGAGCTCAAATCACAATTGAATTTGATTATTGATACCTTAGAAACTATGGAACAGATACATGAGATCAACCTAATGCCTCTAGAGCACACCAAAAAGGACTTGGTTCATCACTTGAAGAAAAAAGGATATGGAGACTAAGGACGTGGTTAATCACTTGATGAAAAAAGGATGTGAAGAACAATAGCTAAAATAGTTAGCTTATGGCAATGGAAATACCTCGTCACAAGGATCTCCAATAGCTCTAGATCCAATCATAGGCATGACACCACTAGTAGGCCTATTTGAATCCTTGTATTTTTTATGAAAATGAACCAAATGTGATATCCCCAAGTGAGTCCACGTGCGAAGGGCTTAGGGGGGAGAGACTAAGGTCATAAAACCTTTATAATATTTTTAAGAAAAAGAATGGAACAAAATAAAATAACTGTCAGTCACATCATCGTCGATCAATCACCACTGCCACGTCGACCTTCTTGATGTTCTTAGATTGATTGCTGCTAGCATTGCCTCATGAAAAAAGGTGAAAGAAGAAGCCATGAAAGCTTGGAGAAGTTGGAGGGATGAAGAGATTTTTTTGTGTATTACTAAATAATATAAAATTTACAAGTCCCTTACATATTAATACCTATGCCAGTGTGACATAGCATTATTTCTCAAACACACTAAAAATATAACTCTTCCTAGTTTCTTACATTCCATCCCTACCTTGGGGTTTTTTCCCACAAAAACAAAATTGGAAAGTTATTACAATGGTTGAGAACATGGATATGACAAAGTACTACTTTGTTTTACAACCTTATAAATGATACAAAATATGTGAGAAAAATGTATTAGACCTTACTTGACAGAATCTGCTATGGCTTTCCAAGGGTTAGTCCAAACGAGGTGTACCGCATATCAAAATGAAGCTCTCAAAGAGTAATTTCATAATATGTAAGTTGCATTTTTCTAAAAATTAGATAGAATAAAATCTAGTCTAAAACTGACTACTGTCTGGGTATTTTTTGCAACAATCTACACCAATAGTGACTATGCTTTAGCAAACAAAGCATCTGAAAGATAAGGAAACTCACCCATGATAGATATGGGACTCCAAGAAAATTATTGAATGGTAATCCTCTCCACTTAATCAAATACTCAATAATAGACCTAGACTAAAGCTTCTTTTCATGCTATCCTATGATCTTCTTAGGGACATATTGTATAAGACATTCTTCATAAATAGGAGGTAACTCATCCACAGTGTCAATTTGAGTACCAAAGAAAAGTTTGAGTTGGCTAACATGGAATACATTGTGGATCTTAGAGAAGAGGGAAGTTCCAATCTATAGGCCAACTCTCCTATGTGCTTAAGAATCATGTATGGCCCATAAAGCCTATGAGCAAGCTTATTGCTTGAGCCATCCTTCAAAGTGGAGTAACAAGACTTGGACACTTTCAACAATACAAACTCTCCTTCTTAGAACTTCATAGGACACCTCTTCTCATCAACATACATCTTTATCTGCTCTTGAGCTTTTCTAAGATTCACTTTGCAGTATTGAAGGGGTTTGCATCCACTCTAACTTTTCTTTTCCATCAGGTTAATCTTCTCACTAAATAGAATTGTAGTAAATGACACTTTGTAGCTATAAAAGGCTTCAAATAAAGAAACCTTAATACTGGCATGGGTAGAATTGTTATAGGTACACTCAACCAAATGTAGTCAAGTCTCATATATGTTGCATATGATGACAGAAGTTTCTAAGGTAGGTCTCCAACCACTTGTTGACCCTTTCTCACTAGTTATCCTTTTGCATGGCAGATGATAGGCTATAGATGGAGTCAACTTAGTGTACATAGAGATGAATTTTTTGTTGAAAATTTATTCATGAGCTTAGAGTCTCGGTGTCGAAGGGGTTTTAGTCAAAATGCCATATCTGCTGAGGATCTAAGAGAGAAGGAAGTAGAGAATAGGAGATAGAAGAGAAGAAAAATAATAAAAAGATACATAAGATAAAGACAAAGATCAATGAATCAAATCACTATGTATCGATAGAACCTGAGAAGATGAACAAAATCCTTGCCTGAGACTTATTGGAAGCAATCTTTAAGCATTAGATCTCTTGGAGCTTCCTAGTAGACCAAAAATATGCACCAACCATTAACTTCTTCTCTGCTGCTCAAACCACATCTACTTGGTCAGAATTCTTCCAAATCGCTCCTTCTTCTTCTCCCAGTTTAGAGTGTTGTTTGCTGCTTGTAAACTATGATTGCGCACCGTGCGAATTCAGAAGCCCTTCTTTCTTGCATGAGACCTCCCAAACTGGTTGAAGAAGCAACTTGCTTTTTGCATGTCACCCTATTCTAGAAGTTTTCTATACCTTTTTAGGATACTTACAAGAAATAATATCCAAAATATCAAAAATAGGCTAAACTTGTCCAAATATCCCATATTTTGGAACTAACTATACTATGGACACTAGCACTAATGACTAAGTTGACATTGACTCTCTAGATCAATAAGAAAGTTAGATGATGATGCACTCTAGGGTTTTTCACATTGTCTCCACGTAGTGGCATGACATTCAGTTGATATTAACTCTCTAGATCAATAAGAAAGTAGGATGATGATATACTCTAGGGTTTTTCACACTATGTCCATATAGGGGCTCGACAAATAAGAAAGTTGGATGATAATGTATTAGTCTAGGGATAGGTTGGATGATGATGCAATCTAGGGATATGTCGTGTCGCTATGCAGACACTATGTGAAAATCCCTAGAGTGCATCATCATCCGACTTTCTTATTGATCTAGAGAGTCAATGTCAACTTAATCATTACTACTAGTGTCCATAGTATGGTTAGTTCCAAAATATGGGATATTTGGACAAGTTTAGCCTATTTTTGATATTTTGGATATTATTTCTTGTAAATATCCTAAAAATGTATAGAAAGCTTCTAGAATAGGGTGACATGTAAAAAGGTAAGTGGATTTTTAGCCAATTAGATCTCATGCAAAAAGAAGGGCTTTCGAAATTGTGTATGTGTGATCGCGCAGTTAAGAGGCAACAAACAGCACTCCGAATGGGGAGAAGAAGAAGGATCGATCTAGGAGAATTCTGAGTAGGTGTCTTTATCCCCCTGATGGGTGATTTTTGATACCGAGAAGTGCTTAAAAATAGGCAAAAATTCCGAATTTCAGGGGAAAAATAGACTTTGTCGAAGGCAGCGATAGCAATCAGTACGATTTTAAGTGGCAATGTCTGAAAGTGCTTAAAAGATCCATTGGACGACAGTTGGTGAATTTTCATAAATTTTTGGCGTGTCAGACGAATATTGTGTATGAAACAATTATGAGGTCACATTCCAATGTGCTTAGGATTCACAACTTTTGTGAGTCACGAATAAGCATATTGATTTTGGTTGATCAATTTATCATTTACAGAAATAAGAGCTTGTGAGTCTTTCGTTTCGAAGAACCAAAATACTTCAACCAAACTAAGTTCTTCAAGGATTTGAGCTCTCATTACATTATTCTCAATGTGCCTGTCTTTTTCAATAGTAGCAACCAAGTATTTTCCGTCCCACAATTTCTAACTCAGCTTGGATTTTTAAACCAAACTTATAGGTAGAGGTGTTGTCATTTAGCTCTCCCTCATTTCTCACTCTTATTGAATCAAGTGTGGTGCTCGGCCATCTCAAGTCTCTCATAGCTTGTACAATAGTGACCATCTTAGCTTGATACTAGATTATCTCTAGAGATCGTATCTGTGTCTTTCAAAACCCATAGGTTGATCCTTCTCGAATGAGGCCAAACGCTTTGCTTGTGAGGTAGACCTAGGGAACACCTTGTCACCTAGATTTGCACCCTCACCTAGTGAGTCTACCTTATAGAACATGTAAGATACCATGTGAGTTTTAAGAAAAAGGGTATTATATTTAGTAAAATTTATAGGAGTAGATTTATAAAGGAGTTTTTAAAATTACAACTTGAAAAACATCTATAATCTTAGTAAAGTAAAAGGGGTTGATTTAAGGCCTTATAGCATGTAAAGAAAGGGTATTTTTAAATATCCTTTGAATGCATGATATATAGATGATTTCTTATAGGTGGAGTCTCCAAGTACCCTCATAAGTAGTATGGATGGTGATGGCTAGGGTTGGGTATCCCCAGACAACTCCCAAACTACCCACCCTACAATTTAGGATCGGATTCATTTCACATAGTATCAGAGTGAGGTTTTCAATACACTCCACTCTTTAGTATGATGTTAAAGTCTCTAATGGCTTGCATAACAATGTCTGTCTTAGTTTGATGCTGGATGACTACTAGAGATTGCAGTTATGTCCTTAGGAACCCACAAGTTGATAATCTTCAAGAAAAGATCCCTACATCAATAGACAACTTGTTTTAAAGAATAGGCCATTCTAGACAAAAATTGTGTAAGAGAGTGGATAGGGACATATAAAAAGGGTAAAGGATATATGTACAGTGGGGCTCCTGAGAGAACACCAAACACAACAAATCTTCATGGTGGTAGCATCATAGAAAGAATCTCTCATGGATTTATATTTTACAAATTGATCACATTCTTCTTAGAATCCATCAAAGAACCATAAAAACACAAAAGAATGCTCCACTTTGAATGGAATTTCATCACATAGTATTCATCTTCAATGTCTTCATAGTCTTCTCTCAATCTCTCATGTGGGTACAATGTTTTTCAGCATAGAAATTGACTATCTCTCATACTTGATCTCTCTCACACATATCCTCACTCAATAGTACATTATAATTATAATCAATAATCTTCAATAACCCTCTCTTGGTCATGGATACCCCTCCCAAGAGGTATGTCTGACATGAGAGTCACCAGAGCCACTCCATTATCCCTTGAGAGCTCACTAATGTCACTATAATTGTAGTCTTCAATTCAAGTCCTATTCAAATCCTTATTTTTCTTCTTGGAGCTATTTTGAGCTTGCATTGTTCCTGTTCCAAGATTGCAAAACATTCCCCAAGCTAAACATCCATCCAACAGAACATTCACATAAGCAAGCAAAATAGAACAAAAGATCTATAGAAGCTCAGCAGAACACTACAGAAGGAAAAAAAAATGCATAAAAACCATACAGCTTCAACCAAAACCACTTCAAACCATCCAAAACTATTCAGAACACTCTCAATCATTTCTCAAAAGACTCATTCACAATCTCAATCTCACAAATAGAAAAAAAAAAGGAGGCAAAACAGACCCTATCGGGACCAAATAGACACATCACAAAACCTGTTAGAACATCATATCTCAACCAAAAACCATCATGAGCTTCTCAAACATATTCATCCCATCCCAACACATTTCAAAACACTTCCAACTCAACAAAAATTAAATCAATAAACCCTCAAAATCAACCATTTAGCTCACAAAAACAACAAAAAGCAGCCCAAAAAACAAGTCAATTCAGCCCTCAACATATCCCCACACTTAATCAAGGAGCATCCTTGTGACTATAGAAAAGGAGAATAAAAGCTCAAAATACTAGCTCATCACTTTATCTTCATCAGTAATAAGCCAATAGGCAGCAACCAATCATGACTCCATCCATTCTTTGAAATAACCTAGATCTAACAAATAGATTGAGGAAAGGAAAATACCTTAAAGTATAAATCAATCCTTAGCATGCCAAACTAGACTCAAACAAATTAGTAAAGGATATAAGATTTTTCTGCATTGTAGCGCATAGTCATCCAAACAGTCTTTAACTTCAACCATCAACAAGCTTTGATCAACTTTAGCGTCAATCTTTTTCAATAGCAACTTCATCGTCTCCACGTGACTAAGGTAATACACACACACACACTACACACATCATAGAACATAGAACATAACATGCATAATCACAAATAAAAAATAGTGTGAATGGCATCAATCCCCAAAAATGGAGAGCTAAAAAAAGAAGGAGAATTTTCATTAAAAAGATGATGCATTCAAAAACTACGCCAATGCTATGTAGGATGAATATATTTCTTCTTAAACTTCATACCAAGCTTGAGACGTTCTAGGGTTTTACTTTCATCCATCAAAATGTATGGGCACATTCTAGAGGAACTACAAACAATACATCCTTTCCAACAAGATAATGAATCTAGTAGGAAAAACCTGTGTAAAGTAGTTCAACACATCCATCTGAGCAACAGTCACATCCACATTAGGATTTATTAGTAGATTTGGAATGGTCTTTTGAGTGTTTTGATTGGGATGTTGATGCATAAAGGCAAGATACCAACAAAAATGTGCAGTAAGACATACAAAAGTATCCTCAGACTGAGCATGCATATGAGAAAATTGAAGATAAGAGTTCGAACATGCTAAAGAAGTCTCCTAGGACCCAGGAATGAGAGGCTAATTACATATTGGGCCTATCATAGAATCATGTAATGTCCACTACCGTGGAGGATGTCATTTTCAAATCTAGGAGTGTCCAAGACATACTGAGGTGGAAGATTGATATATTTTGTAGGAGGTGGAATAGGAATGAGGGTAGAACATTGAAGAGGTGGATATGAGAGATCATAGAAAGAGGGAAAGTGTAAGGATAATGATGTTGGAAATTGAGGAAATAATACTAAAAATGCTTTAAGTGAATTTGAACAAAAGGTGGAAGGAATAGGAGGAACAACAAGAGAAGGATTTGTAGGAGGAGAAGAGGTATTAGGATCAACAATAAAAGAGCATGAAATGAAAACTAGAATATGAGGGGATAAAGCAAGGGTAAAAGATAAAATATGAATTAAATCAAGATTAGTAGTAAGAAGATGAATATAAGAAGAAAGACAAACATCAATGAGGGAATATGAAATGAGATCATGAGGATAAATAGAACGGAATGTAAAATTTTGGAAGAACTCCTCAGTAAACAAGGGATTATCAACAATGTGTTGCAATACTTTAGCACACAACTACTCGAATTTAGACTTATAAAAAGTACTCAGTCAATGGCGTGGACCCATGATAACATCATCCAAAGAGGATGCCAATCATTTCCTCTACACTATGATGTGTGCTAATGAAAATTTTGTAGACCATCCGCAAGATGTAACTCCATAGAATGTACATACAATATAGCTTGCAAAACCACATCCCCCGCAGAAATATTCACATCCTCCTCATCTAGATTTTGCATATTTCCTTTAATATACATGAAAGAGAGAAATCTGAGCATGTTATCCAAGGCTATGTCAAACACTAATTTGAGAAAATCACTCAACCAAAGATCCTGCCAACCAACAACTGGAGGCTATAAATCCACATTACTCAAAAAGATATATAAGGCCAACCTCTGTTGATGATTTTTAATCCAAAAAGAGGGCAGAGGGGAGACAAGTTCATCATAATGAGTAAAAACTTCCTACACACAATCCATACAATGTTGTAACCTTTCCCCCTTGGTAGCAAAGGCATCATACAACCTAGCTTATTCCTAAAAATTCTCTAGCTCCTCCTTAGAAGGCACAATAGAAAGAATAATAGGACCAGGAGGGGGAACAGAGAGGGTAACTATTTTAGACTACAACTCAACAATATGCTTTTGTTGAGATTCCACAGTCACTTGGGCATGTTTTAGTTCACCCTCACAAACACTAAGCTTCATGGTTAAAGTAAGAATCTCTACCAAAGCATCATCCTTTTCTTTAGTAATGGACACCTTATCTACCTCTAAGCTTGCAACTTTAACTTCCAACTCTCTAATAGTAGCTTTTTGAGAATCCATTAAGACAGTAGCTCCTTGTATTTACTTATGTATGTCACTTAGGGCAAACCTTTTTGACACCAAATCTTCTAGTGCCTTACTCAATTGACATGTCAAGGAATCCACCTTGTCTTGCAAAGAGGTAGAAACTCCTATGTAGACAAGAAGCCAAAGTTGTTTCCATTGTAGCTTGAACATTTGACATGAGCTAGGAAAACAGGGTGCCAATAATCAATGTCTAGAGGGATGAAGGAATTTGTGAATCTAGTGTACATTCCCGTTGTACTACAAATAAATTAGGATATGCAAGGAACGGGGGAAGGGAGCTACCAAACACCTCATGTATAAGAGTCTATACCACAGGTGATGGAATAGGGGTAGGACCAGGAGGACCTTGTGTGTGGCACTTCTTACGAATGAGCTTGAGAGGAGGCACATTTGCGGACTCTAAGCTGGGTTGCATAGGAGGAGGAAAAGGAATAGAATAAGGAGACTATAGAGAAAGTGGAATAGGATCAAACACAAGCATGCTACTTGGGGGAGGTGCCAAATGAATTATTTTCTATAGAAAAACCCCATAGGAAATAGTACTGAGATGACCCTTCTTTATACACTGAAAGTGATGATCCATTTTAGCCAATAGAAATGCTGTCTAATTGAACTTAACCCCCTCAAGGATTTTGATAGATATAGTGAATAGTTCCTTGGACAAGCACTTGGATGCAAGCTTGCCTTATATAAATTGGTCCTAGAGAAACTTGCATAATTGCTTCCAAAGGGGAGAGGAAATATGTGCCATTGATATTCTTAAACTGGTGATAACCTTATTTGCTAGAGGTCTCCTTCTATAACATGGCAATAATCTCTACAGTGGATAATAAATGATTACCACTAGGCACATGGGAAGTTGCAAAGGGAAAGAACATGGCTTCATTAACAATGGTAGGGGATAAATAGAAATGATAGCCATAAACTAAGCTCGAAAGCTTCTTATAAGTTTCCAGAAAAGAGTAACAAAGTTTTGCATCCACTAGAAGGAGCTTCATGGCCACAAAAAGATGAAGACCAACCTTATGAATGCAATCAACATCTAGCAGGAGAAAAAAATCATGAACTGGAAGAGGAAGATGTTGAATCACAAGTGTAGGAGGTTCAAAGAAGGTGCCATTCAGACTATTGATGCAAAAATTCATAGAACCAAGAAAACAAAGTAGGGAATTCCTGCAAAAAACTAATACATAGACTAGGACTGAGATAGAAAATATGAAATAAAATAACAAGACTTACGAGGCTAAACTAGACAACCCCAAGCAAACCATAGCCTACAAAAAAATCTTGACATGACCTACGCACACATGTGACCAATAGCTTCATGATATGCATATAAACAAGCACCCGAATCCCCCGTAATCAAGCTATCTAAAGAAAATATAATCAAGTCACACCGTATCCATGACTCAAACTTAAGCAAAGAAACCATAACAGACTCATGATAGAACCATTGACAACAAATAGGACTAACGAGACTACCATTTGACTGATAAACCCCAACCTCGTAAGTGCAGTTCATCAACCTATAGTGCAGTGATGTGGATGGGTGAGAACTACACGAATTCCTTTTAACAAATGATATTAGCAACAATTCATTGCTAAATTATGCCCTTAATGCACAAATGAGTTGCAGTTCACAACCCAAAACTCACATAGACTAGACTTGACTGGACAATGGTCTCTATAAATGCACTTTCTTATTACAAATTAGATGATGTTTGGTGCAAAGCGCATGCATGCATGATGGTAGGGGGTTCATTTTTATTTACAATTTAAATATTTTTACTACACGTGTATGTGTGCATTGTGAACATCAGGGATTAATTTTAATATACAAAATTATGTGGGTGATTGTGCCATGTGCTCATGTAATGGTGGGGCTTCCTTTTACAAATTAACGATCGGTTGATTTTAATATGTCTACAGTGTGTGTGTGGGTACACTATAAACATCAAGGATTAATTTTAATTTACAAAATTATGTGGATGATTATGCCATGTACTCATGCAACAACGGAGGTTCATTTTACAAATTAATGATTGGTTGATTTAAATTGAAAAATTTATGGAGTGCATTCTATTAATTTTGTGTTTGCAAATGGATGGATTAATTTTATTTACAAATTAAATGTGTATTATGGTGCACGTGAAGGAGGGAAAAGAAAATGGAACCTGGTAGTGTATATGTGGCATCCTCAAGCTCTGATGGCATGGTGGAAAAAGATGCATCGCAAATCTCATGTTTAAAAAATCTGCAAATAGCAGGGCAGTACTAATAGAGAGTTGACCTCCTAGATAATTAAAAAATAAAAATGATGGCTAATATCCATGCAAACAGAAAAACAATAGAAGTGTCTGGTTTTATTTTCCAATTTTGGTTATTTTTTCATTTTTTATTTTTTGATAATTTTCTTTTTTTTTCCAAGTGTGTGTTTATGTTTTTTTCTTTTTGTTTTTTTCATTAATAATTTTTAGGGTGTGGTTTTTCTTTTGTTTTTTTGTTTTATTTTATTTTATTTATGTAAATTGTGTGTGAGTTGAGTTGTGTTTGATTGGGTTTTGTTTTTTTTAAAAATTTTATTTTGATGTTAGGTTTGTGTTTGTGTTCATTTAATTATGTCATGTTGGTATTAAAAAATGTTCAATTTTGAATGCCCAAACATGAACAAAAATGTATGGAATTTATTTAGGGGAGTATGTGGAATTTTGAGGTATTTTTAAATAACTTTTTGGACTATTTTTGAGAATTTTCACAGATTTTTATGAATTGTACCAACTTTGATTAGCTTTTTCAAAAACTTTCCAAATTTTTATGGAAAATTTCACATGGAATTGGCTCTCCCAATTTTGCATAATTTTTTTATTTTTCTTGTGATTTTTCAACAATTTGTGCATTTAATTTGAAATTTTAAAGGAATTTTTATGTGTTTTTCGGATTTAAAAAAAAATAATAATAAACAAGCGGGTAAAAGAATAGTACCAAGCTACATGACATGTAAACATTAATCTATGTGTGAATAGTAGTAAGTCCATTGCATGGAGAAGACCACACACCGGTCCTTGCGCGTGAACAAGGGCTTAGATGGTATGCACGCACGAACGAAGAAAATCCACGCATGAGTGACCACTTAATGAGAAACATAGAAAATTCGGTGCATGCCGTACATGAATAATAATTACTAACCACAAATGTCAAACACACGAACAAGGGTTTGCATGAACGCGAACACGGCACGAAGAAAACTACGTCGGACGGGCCTGACACGAACTGCACACAAACGCCGACAACATGCGAGGGAGGGGGCTGGGTGTGCTAAGGAGGGGGTGAGAGGTCAAATAAGGGGGGGGGGGGGTCATGTCAAATAAGGGGTGGGGGTAAAAAGATGGGGGGGAGGGGTACATAAGGGGAATGGGGTAGTCAAATATGGGGGGGAGGTCTGAAATGTGGGGGTGGGGGTAAAAATATGGGGGTGGGGGGTAAATAATGGGAAGGGGGGGTACCAAAGGAATGGGGCGGGGAGGGGGGGGGAGGCACCAATGGCGAGCGAGGGAAGAAGCGTCGACGTGACGGGGCACCCCAGGAGCGGCAGAGGGGGTGAGGATTTAGGTGAGTAGCGGCCGCATTAGTGGTGGGGGGAGAATCACAAGGGTGGGGGGGTAGAAAGTGGCGGCAGCCAAAGGACTCGAGGGGTGTAGGGGAAGGAGGGAAAGGAGAAGAGAGGAAGGAGGAGGAGAAGGGAGGGAAAGGAGAAGGCGGCCAAGGGGGGGGGGGGGGGGTGGGTAAGTGGGGAGGGGTGGGAAATGGGGGAGAGAGAGGAGGAGAGAAGAGGGGAGAGGGGAAGAAGAAAGAAGACAAGAGGGAGAAGGCGATGGCGGGGAGAGAGAGGAAGGGGGAGGAGAGAGAAGAAAGCCAAAAAAAAAGAGAGAGAAGTAAAGAAAGAGGAGAGAGGTGAGGGGGCGGGAGGGAATGGTTGGGGGGTTTTATTTTTTTATTTTTGTGATTTTGTATTTTTGTTGGTTTTGTTTTTGAAAAAATAATTATGAAAAGAACAATCACCCTCGTGTCTTGTGCACCATCTTGGAGCGGGGGCAAATTTTTTTTCGTGACGAGATTGGACAAGAGTGGCAGAAAAATGGGTGATTGCACGCGACACAGTGTGGAGGCACCAGCATGCATCACGAGATGAAATCCCAACATTCACATGGAAAAATGACAAAAACCATGTATGAAAACACATGTAAAAATTAATAACAAAAAATCTACATGCTAGAATGAAGGGTGGAAAGAAGGAAAATTGTTGGAGCAAAGGTGGCGCACTGGCCTGCCAAGTTAGAACCCAATCCCAACAAGAAGAGGGCATGTTTACATGGGAAAATAGTAAAAATGGGACTAAAAAACATAGCGGAAATTAATAACAAAAAATCAGGTGGTTGGAATGGAATGTAGTAAAAAGAAAAAATGTTTAGTTTGACGAGATGGATAGGACTATCAGGTTGGAACATGGTGCCGATGACAAATAGGGATGTTCACATGAGAAAAATGATAAAAATGAATTTAAAAATCAAAACAAAAATTAATGGGAGACAATCCACTAGGTGAAACAAAGGGCAACAAAAAGAAAAAATGTTAGGGGAATGGTGTCCAACAGGTGTGTTAGGTCAGAACTCGATTTTGATGTAAGAAAGGCATGTTCACATGGAAAAATGAGAAAATTACATAAGAAAACACAATTAAAAATTAATAACAAAAATTCAGTGTGTCTAAATGAGTAGGAGGAAAGGGAAATATATTTGAGGGGACTAATAGCTCGAGAAGTAGAATGCCATTCTGATAATAAAAGAGCATGTTCACATGGAAAAAACACAAAAGCGCATAAAAATTAACCCCAAATACCCAAAAATAAATAATTTCCAATCCGTGCATCACAAAGATGGGCTGTAAAAATGAAAAGTGTTCAGAAAAGGGAAAGATCAGGACTATCACATCAAATTCCAGTTCTGATGTGAGAAAGGTACATTCACATGGAAATACGTTTGATTCATGTAAAATTCTTCAAAAATTAATAACTGATGAATCATTGCTAAAAAAAAAAGGGTAGTAAAAATGAAAATGGATGAGTTCAATGGGATGAATAGGGCTATAAGGTTGAATTCCAATTTTGGTGAACATAGGATGCGTTCACATGTGGAAGACCAGCAAAAGGATAAAACAAATGAAAGGGCCAGAAAAAGGCCGCATAAATTGGGTAGATGGGTGGGTGAGGAAGGGACCTCAATAAGGCATAAAGAAAATGAGATTTTTTTTAAAGGATTAATTAGTAAGGTATTCATGAACATATGCAAACAACACGCATAGGGACACATCTCCATACTTAAAATGTGAGGAGATCGGTTTGTTTAATCAGTACCAGCCGAGCACTTAACCATGATCCATACCCTTGCATCCCCACACTTAAGACATGGCACACACATAAATAAATAAAAGGGGTAGGATTAGAAACACTTCTCCCATTTAGTTGCTCGTTGTAGATCATTGTTGATGCGCGAGGAGTTGAAGTCACAGGAGGTACCGCTACTCGCCAAAACACACGTCCAACATGGCAGGGGCCATGTAATAGTACTTAGGGTGACAACATTGGTGGTAAGCCGTCAATGGAGAAGAATACATCACTCAATCTCGATAGTCACTCATGTTGGGATGATATAAGAGTCGCTCGCCCCATGGCTCACATCGCTCGAAGAGGAGTGGAATGGGATCCATATCTCATGCTTGATTTAGAAGTAAACAAGAGGGATTGGTTGAGAGAGACTATGCCAGCATGCATGATTAATGGTGCATCAATGTGTTTTAACCCGCCTGGCATAGATGTAAGAAGAAAGGCTACGGAGCCTTATAGTGCAATGCATAGAACATAATAATGTGTCATGTGATGATGACAGAGGCCCATCCCGTATGTGCATAGAATAATAGAAACATACATGATCACTAGTGGTTGTAATGTACCTGGAACCTCACCTCTCAATTGATTGAAGGGAAAATCAGTCACACTCAATCCCCCCTTTGTCTTACGCTCTATTGATGAATACAGGAGGGCAACCCGATTCATGACACCCATTGGTATAATCCTCACTGCCACTTATGTGAAGATTGTATGCCTTGTGCGTAATTAATGGTACAGTAGTGCATCTCGCCTTGTGTTAGCATACAATGCAAGAAGGAAGGCCAGAGAGCCCTATAGTGCCGTGCACATGAATGAATTGTGCTATGTATATTGAGAGGCCCAACCCGTGTGTGCAACTCTCCATTCACACATCTCCCCTCTCATTGTGAATTTAAAGGGCAAGGATTGGTCACTCACCCCATCCTCTGTCTCACACTCGATTAAGAGATAACCCATACTCACATCCCCATCCTGTTAGGATGAAAGCTCACATCGCTTAAGGGGTTATTGATGAAGATTAGCTAGACTTGTTGATGATATCAAATTTTGTCTATTGATAAAAAGGCATACCTAGGGAGGTAGCCTGTAGATCAGAACTTATGTTGGAATATAGGAACACATCATCTATTGAAGGAGATAGATGCTATGTAGAGAGTTGTAGGACACAATGCACCAAGGGAGGGGGCTTCAGAACTGGATCCTGGAAGTTCAATTGAGGAATTAGCTAGTTTGAAATGTGGGGTATTACCACCTTTTTCACTGCTAGCTTCTTGCCCAAGGGTGTTTGGACATTTTCTTGGAGCGAGGCCTGTTATGAGATAGGGAATTTCTTCTTGTATTCCCATAATAGTTTTATTATTATTTTTTCCCCCTACTCTCAAGGGTGTTTCCACCTTTTCTCGAAGAGTAGGTCGGTATGGCAGGGACCGAAGTCCTTTGTCCCATAACTAATTTTTGTTTTGTCTTGTTTTTTTTTTTTGTTCACATGGCTAGAACATTACTTATTAGAACCATCCATGCCACATCAATTGGATTGAATATGAAGGTAATCAAATAGAAGGAAGAGGTGGAGGTGAGAGGCTAATAGAATGGTGCCACCCTGTCAAGCTAAGAATGATGGGTATCGATAGCAGCATAAGAAGTAGGAAGGAGCGATGCCTCAAAAGGAGACGAATTTCTGGCTATGATTATCAGGATCCCTAGGGAGGGAAGTACTTCTTTAGGTGATAGCTATTGATTAGGAAGGATCATCAAAGGCATCCACAGCTTGCACTTGGACAGAGCCATTAGGGTGCAAGTACCTTGTAGGGGCCCATCCCGCATTGTTGGAGCTTGCTTGGAAACTTTCCAAATCTTGAATCATAGGTAAGGATGAAGTCACCTTTCTTTGAATTCTTTATGCTTGATAAAGATGTCATGGTAAGTCTTTTGTCGAGCTTGAGTGGCTTCCATACATTGTAAGGCCATCCAATGTATTTTGTCCAAACATTCCGAGTGGAGAAGGTAACACTATAGTGACTCATTATATCCCGAGTAGCACTCAATAATAGCCACACACAAAGAGGGGAGCTCCAACTCGACAGGGAAGATCACTTCTATGATGTACACCAACTAGAAAGGTGTCTCTCCTTGTAGCAACCTTATAAGAAGTTTTATATGCCCAGAGGGCCTCTATAAGTTGATTGTCCCAATCATGACGATGTGCAGCAATCATCCTTGTTAGGATTGAACAGAGGATACAATTGGTAACTTCAACTTGGCTATTGGCTCTGGCGTAGTAGGGTGTAGACTTGCGATGGTGAATCTTGTAAAGCTTCATCAGTTCCTCCATAATCTTGTTTAGAAAGTGAGTACCTCTGTCACTTACCAACTCTAAGGGACTACCAAAATGAGTGATGATATTCTCATACAAAAATAGGGCCACAATGTTGTCATCATCCCACTTGAGAGCTTTGGCTTCACACCACTTTGTCACATAGTACATACATACCAAGATGTATCAGTTCTGCTTCCTTCTAGTTGGTGGATCAATTGAGCCCACAAAATGGATGCCCCACTTTTCGAATGGCTTTAGGGGAAGGATGGGCTATAGTGGCATAGCACTAGTTTTGGTTGTCTTTCCCATCCCCGCTGACAAGCATCATAGTGTTTGCAATAGTTATAGGCATCCTTATGTAATGTAGGCCAACAATAACCTATGAGCAGAGTCTTTTTGGGCCATCGCTTCTCCTGCAAAATGTTTGCCACAAGGCTCATCATGATATGCTTTCAGTATGATCCCTATCTCTTCTCCTGAAACACATCTCCGCAGCACTTTATCTTTGCCTCTCTTTTGTACAAAATGCCACCTAGCAAAGTGTAAGGGGCTAATTCCAACATAAGCTTCTTCTTCTCTCTACTAGAGATGCTAGAGGAGTACTATTGTGTAGCTAGAAGGTTGGCAATGTCTGCATACCATGGGGTTACTATTTTGACCAAAAATAAAGAAGCATCATGGAGGTCAAGATCATCTTGTGCCTCTTCTAGTATGAGGGATACATGGTAGATGATTTGCCAGAACATGGGAGTGACCAAGCTTGGTAACCACTTCAAAATCAAACTCCTTGAATAGAAAGAGCCATCTCATCATTCAGCCTTTCACATATGCCTTTTTCATTAGGAAGGAAAGTGCCTCATGGTCCTCCGTCACTATGTAGTTTCTTTCTCTATCAATGACCTTTTGACTTGCATAGTAGATGGGCTGATTTAGCTTTGAGGATCCTTTTTGGCATAAGATGGCACCTAACCCTTCTATATATGCATCAGTGTATACGTGGAATTCCTTCGTCCAGTAAGGAGGTTATAGGATGAGTGCTTCAACTAGACAATGCTTCAAATTATTGAAGGCTTCATCATAATTAGTAGTCTAAGTAAACTCTACATCTTTTTTAAGGAGCTTATGCAAGGGAATTGGCTTTGTTGCAAAGTGTACAATAAACCTCTTGTAGTAGCCCACATGACTGAGAAAACCCCTCATTGTTTGGGTTAGTTGGCACTGTCAAAGTTGCAATCTTCTCAATCTTTGCAAGATCTATTGCTATCCCCTATGCAAAGACAATGTGGCCCAAAAGAGCTCCTAAAGTGACTCTGAAGATGCATTTGTTAGGGTTGAGGAAGATCCCATACTCTTAGCACAAAGCACTACTCCAAGTGTCCCCAATGCTCATAGATTAGGCTATAGATACAGATGTCATCAAGGTATACCTCAATAAAATCATGCAGAAGATGGTTTTGGAATGTGGCCATCATCACTCTTTGAAAGGTAGCAAGGGCATGTAGAGCCCAAAAAACATCACTCTATAAGCATAGGTCTCCCATTCGATTGTGAAGGTTTTTTTGGATTGATCTTCTTCTCCTATTTGGACTTGGTTGTACCCACTGAATCCATCCAAGAGGGAATAGATCTGATGTCTTGTCACTGTGTCTAATAGTTGGTTTGTGTGAAAGAAATAGGGAAATGATCCTTCTTTGTCTTGGAATTTAGCTTTCCATTCTTCTTGGGTACTGCCACGATGGGAGAAACCCATTCACTATTGGCCACTGGATAGATAAACTTTACTTCAAGGAGCTTCTTTGTAGATGAAGATCCTATGAACTACTTTTGGGTATAGATCTAACTCCTTCAAGGGAGTGGCCTCCTCGTCTGATGCTTCGCTAGGAGTGACTTCTTCTTTTCCATGAGGACTTGGCTAGCTCTTTGGGATGTTGAAATGGTATCATGGCTATTTTGGATTTTGTGGAAGAGGTAATTATCTCTTGACTTGAGGACTCATCTTCAAAGGATGCCTCTAGGAATGTCACATAATGGGAACCATCTGAGTTCTGTTTGGGCTGCCCGATTGGTGGTTTTTTGCAAGGTGCATCATCATCATCCTTTCTTGAGAAGGGTAAATTAGGGCGACAACAACTACTACTAAAGGACGGCTTATTCTTCTTAATCCATTTCTTATGAAGGTTTTGCATATGATGTGATTCATTTACTCGTCCAAAGGGCACTAGAGTCATTTTGTTCGACAGCATGGGATCGTCAGCTTCCAAAGCTTCTGGGAGTTCCTCTTCATTAGTATCCTCTTGAAACTGAATAGCTTCTTTCATTTTTCTTTCATTGTCTTCATCTTGACTTGTATCATCGTCCTCTTCAAACTTTGGCTCTACCTCTATAGTAGGGGCTCTATAGGAGAAGAATAGACTCTCTCTTGTCTTTTTTTCTTCTACTTCTACCTCTGACTCAGCTTCTCTCATTGGCTCTGCTATGGCCATGTAATAGGGAGAATAGTACTTCCATGCCTCTATCTCATTGTTAGAGGTAATTTCAAAATACATTCCTAATTCAGATAGAAGATATTCACCCATTGACAAGGATTTTTCTTCTTTTGAGAGTTGGCTTACAGTGCTCAATGTCAACAAAGACTCTATCTTTGTTTTCTTGGTAAAGATCCATTTAACAGCTTCTTCCTCCTGTTGTTGTACCAGATGTAACTTTATTGAAGAAGTTTGCTAAGACTTTGATAGAGGTGGATCCATTAACATACAACTTTACTACCACCTTGTTGGGTCCTCTGCCCATGGTTAGGGTTCCCTTGAGCCAATCTATTTGTGATCTTGCATCAAAAAGCCATAGTCTCCTAATAGTAGAGGGTATGAGGTTCCATAGGAATTTGGTTTTACCATAATATAGGTTAGCCAATAGTCTCATCTTGTGAGAGTTATCTTCACATATGGGAGAATATCCAAAGGCTTAATTCTGCTTTGGTCTGCAAGTCCAATAAGCCATTGTGTAGACTGCATGCCTTGCAGGCCTAGATCTTTCATTGTCAAATCCATCATTACGTTCATTGATGAATCTCCATCAATCAATGCATCTTCCATAAAACATCATTCTTCTTGGCATGTGTTATTGCAGTCACTTTTAATTCCACGAAGTTGGAGGCAGGTTATCAGTTTTATTGGCTTTCATAGCAGTTGGATTGGGACAATCTTTTGTGGTATGGCCTTCTCCTTTGCATTGACTACATAAGTATTTTTAGTCCATGAACCTTCGAGGGTTTGAAAAATTTGGTGAGATATATCCCTTTTCTCCGCATCTATAACACTCCACTTCTGATCTCCAGCCACCACTAGATTGTTGTCCTTTATAACTTTGAGAGGGGAACCTCCTTGGGACAAAACTAGGACCGAACTCTCTAGGCTTAGGTTTGATATCTTGGGTGGTCATCTTGGATTCCAATAAGGTGAATCTTGCTTCCTCATCTTTCTTCCTTCTTTCGAGTATCTTCTTTAGGGAGAAAATGTCTTCTCTGTATGGTTGTTCCTTAAGCAGTACAAACATAAGGCTCTAGGGATAGTTGGCTTTCGGGTACATTCAGAGGCTATATGTCCCCTTGATGGCACTTTTTGCACAATGTATTAGATCGCATCACATCTCTTCCACCTCCTCCTACATGACTAGATATGTTAGTGGTATTCACCTTTAGTGTTTGTAGCTATTCTGTAATTACATCCATCAATTCTTTCTTGATGCTTGCAATTGAATTAGACAAATAGTCCTTCAAAATTTCTCCTCTTGGGAGTACTCGTAGTAGGGTTTTGGGGAGTCTTTGTAATCACTGCATAGACTAGTTGGGTTGATCCAAAGGGTCCTTTGTTTCGATTCTGATTTAGAACTCTTGTTGAGACTAGTGGTTGTTGGTTCTAGTTGGTAGGGTTCCATTGTTGTTGTTGAGTCGCCATTGGGGGAATCATTTGAGGCCAATGTTGTTGTGGTTGAACCATCATTTGAGGTACTACTTGTTTGCAACCACAATGGATTCGGTGCACTATACAGTGACACTTTTTGCATGTGGGGGTAGGGATAGGGAACAATCCCTAGGACTGCATTTGGTGGGTATACCATTCCTGGAATGGGAGGAGGTAAGACTCCTCTTTGTGAGGTCATCGACATCCTTGCTTCAACTTTATCATATAGTCTCATACCTTCCACTACTGTAGCTTGTAGGTTAACTGGTCTTCTCATCTCCACAAACTTATGAACTTCTAGTTGCAGGTCTCTAAGGAAAACTCCCTTCTAGATGCCTTCATCCCAGTGATGGTTGGTCCATCTATTCAATATGGATTCCATTCTAGAGACATATGCTTCCACCCATTTACCAAAGGAATATTTACTTAAGTTCATGGACTCCTCTCACATCGGCTCTTCAAAACCTTCACACCTAAATTCAATGAGAAAGGCCACCTTCAGGTCATCCCATGTACCAAAAGTTCATGATGCTTATCTCTCATACTACTAAAACACTGTGCCTTTGAAAGTGGTAGGGAATATTGCCAACTAATGCTCGGGGATTTTGGCATCGTTGACTATACACGCTGCCATGAAATCAACTACATGAAGATCATGGTCTTCATTGTACTCTACCTTAAAAATCAAAGGAGGCTTTTGTTGCTAACTTATTCTCAAATTTGATTTTTTCCTTCTCTCTTCTCACATACCTCTAGACTCATTCTAGTGCTTGCCTCTTGATCGCATCATTCATCAGGGAGTTAGCTCCACCCAACTTGTCTATACTCAAAAAAATAGAATCGGAAGTCTGGAGGACTCTCTTGCCAACATTTCTTCTACTTTCTTCTTTTCAATGTCTCTAATTTAGCTTTCATTCCAGTGCTACAGAGGGAAAGATATTTAGTTCTAAAGGTATCAAAACTCATTCTTCTAAGGATCCCAATAGTGTCATTGTCTTGATAATACCAACTTTGGAGGGTTTCAATAGCATAGGTTGTGAAGAACACTCTATTTAATAGCTTCTTGTGGGTTTTCAATTGGACAAACAGAAGGTTTCCAATGTACCAAGCATCCCACGTGTCTTGCTATTGAGGATCCATGAACAAATTCCAACTCTTTTCCTTCTTATTTTTGTGAACTTCAACTAACCACGACTCTTGAAGCTTCTTCATAATCTCCATTTTATGATAACTGAAAATTCTTCAATGAAGGCCAAATCTCCCATGGATGGTCATTCTCTCTGTTTTTGCTTCACTCTTCAGTTTTGTGAAAAACAGTTGGCTATAGTGATATAACTTTTTGTAGCTTTAGAAGACACTGGGATCGGTCTGTCACATAGAGCCCGCATCAATATTGTGATATGATTTTGCTATTGGGGAATGAAATTATTATAGAAAGTGGCTCTGGCAATAAATATCTCCCATTCTTCAATAGTAGCAGGGATTCTACAATCTTCCATTGCTTTTCTTCCTCTTCAACAATGCCACTTCTTCTATTTTCAGCCTGTGTTGGTGCTTATTGATGGCAGTTTTCCCTAGCTACGTGCCAAAAACATGGAGCTATCAAGAGAACACCAAGGAAACAAGGATCTTACTACAAGAAAATCTATATTGTATTCATCAACAAGATTATTTTTATCCTTTATGTAACCACAACATGAAAAAGAACACCACGCACAACAAATCTTCATGCAGCATCATAGAAAGAATCTCCCACGGATTTATCTTCTACAAAATTGTTCACATTCTTCATATTCTTCTTAGAATCTGTCAAATAACTATAAAAACAAAAAATAATGCTCCACTTTGGATGGAATTTCATTGCCTACTATTCATCTTCAATGTCTTCATAGTCTTCTCTCAATCTCTCATGTAAATACTATATTAGGGAATTTAGGAATTCTCATATAGTTTGGGAATTCCCAATATAGTTAATATTTGGCCACATGATCAAATCTTGTCCTCTTACTTGAAGGTGGAGTCTACCCTAATTACTATATAGGTTGTCTTTCCAAGTCCCACTTTGAAGCATGGGTTAAGATTTTGCCACATGGCCAAATCTTTACCCCTTATTTGAAAGTGGAACTTGGGAGGTTCCCGAATTCTCTAATATGGTGTTTGTAGGTACAATGCTTTTTAGCATGGAAATCAACTATCTCTAATACTTGATCTCTCTCACACATATCCTCAATCAATAGTACATTATAATTACAATAAATAATCTTCAATAACCCTCTCTTGGTCATGGATACCCCTCCCAAGAGGTATGTCTGATATGAAGGGTCACCAGAGCCACTACAGTGTCCCTTGAGAGCTCACTAATGTCACTATAACTGTAGACTTCACTTCAAGTCTTATTCAAATACTTCTTTTGCTTCTTGGAGCTATTTTGAGCTTTCATTCTTCCTCTTCCAAGATTGAAAAACATTCCCCAAGCTAAACATCCATCCAATAGAACATCCACAGAAGCAAAAATAACAGAACAAAAGATCGATAGAAGCTCAACAAAACACTACAGATGGTCAACAAAAGGCATAAAAACCATATAGCTTCAACCAAAACCACTTCAAACCATCCAAAACCATTCAACACACTCTCAATAATTTCTCAAAAGATTCATTCATAATCTCAACCTCACAAACAGAAAGAAAACAGATCAAAAAAGAAAACAGATCAAAATAGAGGCAAAACATTCCCTATCAGAACCAAATAGACACATCAAAGAACGTATCAGAACATCATATCTCAACAAAAACCATCATGAGCTTCTCAAACATATTCATCCCATCCCAACACATTTCAAAACACTTCAAACTCAACAAAGTCAATTTGGCCCTCAACATACATTATCATTTTTTAAATAATAATACAACCTAGTCCTTCACTTCTCAAGCTCTTTCTATCCTTTCATGGCTGCCAGCCATCTCTTTCCTTCTTTCATGTGTCTTTGTCTCTTTGTTTCTAAATCTCTCTCCTTGTCTTAACTTTCTCTCACCTCTGCACTCTTCTTCTCTCTTTCTTATAGTCTTCTCTCTCCTCTCAAGTCTCTTTATGAAAATTGGTATTAGAGCATTGGTCTTTGATCCATTTTCTCCTCTTTTTCATCATATTTAGTCTTAATTTTCATTATAAAAACCTCTTCCAAACAAGTACTGTAGGTATAAGACATGTGACTAGTAGTGACTTGCAGGACACCTACAATTGGAAGAAGACAAGTCTAGAGATCTTTGAAGCAAGAAGGGATAGATATGGCAGTGAATGGCCAAAAGTAGCAAGTCGTGGATCAATTTTTAGCCATTTTGATAGGCATTTTGGAGAAAGAAGGCTAACTAGGGTTAACAAAGTTGTAAGTTCTCACTACTTTTGAAAGTTAAGGGTTCTCTTTCCCTTCTCTCAAGCTTTCAAATAGTTTTCACATGGAGAAAAACCAACAAAGATCTCTTTATTTCTTCCAAACCCTAGCCTTCTGAGGTCAATGAACTCTTCAAGAAGCTTCTCCACTCCATTTTCCAAAGATTCATTATCAATGTCATGGAGTTTCACTAGACATTATGAGATCAGCAAGGCAAGAGATCATTTGTTGGCCTTGAGGCAGCTGAGCTTATTCAATGGTGATGTTCTGGACCTTCAACTTTAGTAGATAGAATGAAGTGGAGCCTCTACCTTAGGTGTCAAGAAATTGAAATGGAGTGCACATCAACCTCTGTTTTGGTCTATAGATCTTCACAAATAGGAAGCGCTTCACAACCAGGAAGCTCCACTTGATTTTATGTCATCTAGCAATCTCTTCGGAAAGATTCTTTATATTACCACTATGCAAAGAATAATCAAGATGCTAAGGCTTTATGGATGTGGTTCAGCATGATATCAATGCTGGAATAGAGATATTTGCATCTGATAGGAGTCGAGTTGAATTTGTGTGAGCTCTTCAATAAGCTTCTATGCTTCCTTTTGTATTTCCTTATTTCTATGGTGGTTGCAAAGATTGCTCACTTTAAAGGATTTCAGTTGTTTCTCCATATTGTGAACTTGATGCTGTTGGTTTGTAACAGAGCTTGCAACAGTTGAGAAAAAGGCTTTCATGATGTTGAAGAACATATTGTGATCAATATATCTCAATAGAGCCACAACATCTATGTGTAGAAAGCCACAACATCTGTGTAGGAGCAATAGCTCCTTCGGACCTATTACATTGAGCAAGGAGCTATTCCTGTTGGTCATCAAATGCAATTTGGCAAAAAGGATAATAACTTGAGCCTTGACTGTAGACTTAATCAGACCTCAAAGAGATTGTACAAGAGTTGTTAAATGGTAGATCATTTCCTCTGACGTAGTCAGCTTGAAGGAGAAAATCTCTAGCCTTGATCACTATCCTCAAAACAAAGAGAATTCGATCTCCTACACCATTCTATTGATTTTAAAAAAAAAAGTATTATCAAACATAGATAGCATTTCAAATGCATCAACTAGACATTCCAAGGCTCTTAAGTAGTAGAGTCGACTGTGTCAACATCGAGTGCACTGAAAACTAACAATGAGCTTATGGCACATAGTTCTAACAGGATGTCCCAATTCAAATAGTAGAAGAGGAACCTCAAATCACAAAGTGCATCTTCAAGGGTCTCATTTTAGAACTAGAGAGTGCATTTCAAGGGTTAGATCTCTCTTTGTTTGGATGCTCAAAGAAGGAAGCACTAGCAAAAGCAAAGCACTTGGCTACTCAGAGAAGGAAACACTACCAAAAGCAAAGCAACAAGAAAAATAAAGATGGAGCATTATTTGCTTGACAAAGAATAATATTATCTTGAACAAGTTTGAGGAAATATATTTGTGGATATACTTCAAGTATACAATACTATCTGTACAGAGCACAGTCCTAATCTTTTTCCTGAAAGCTTAGTATTAGTTAGAAAAATATTTTGAACAATATCCACAGTCAGGATAAAAACTAGCATAGTTCCTGATGTAAATGGGCAAGCATTGTTTTGGAGCTGAGGAGATTTCATATTTCTATGGTATGGTAGAGTTTTGAGGTTGGACTAACTAGAAAATACCTTCTAGAGCTATTTAGGTATTAGTTGAAAGGATGAGTGGTAATAAGAGCTTGGGTGGTGTAGATTCAGGGCTTGGGTGGTACATATCTATGCATTTACCTTCATCTTATCCTACTGTAAGGGCATCTAGATAACAAAGCAAGAATTTGAATTTTCCAAAGAAAGAATGTCATCATTCAAGCTGTTTATAGAAACCAAAGTTGTGATTGATTGCCTTATTGCTGAGATGTATAGCGATGTTGCAAATGGAGGGTTTACATGACCCATAGACCTAGTTTAGAACTAGAAACATCTCACTCCCAAATTTTTAGTGGAGGATTATTGAAGTTGAGAAACATATTTGATATTCAGAAGAGGATGCTTGAAGTTGAGTAGAAATCAAAACTTGTTGCATGTTGTCCCAAACATGGATTATCCATGCAAGATTTTTACATGGAGAAAAATTTTGTGATTTGGCCATTCTTTTAAAAAAAAAATTTGCTAATGCGCCAAATAGAGAATACAAACTAGAAACTGGAGCTTCAAACCTGCTTTAATAGTTTCAATAGAATATCTTTTAAAAATCCCTTGATCAGATAGTACTAGAAATGAATGAATATTTCATAAAGAAGAGGCAAGCGACTACACGGGATTTGACTTCTCAAAAAAAATTGAAGAACAAGTACACAATTGCACAATCGAATGTTGGATGCCTGTAACACCTCTTCTAGCTACTGGTCTTGACTAGACCTTGCAATATCTCAACCATTTCAATATCTTTGCATATCTAGTGGATTGAACACATTTATGGTATTCATGGATGCAGACCATGAATCCTATCAATATAGTTAGACGATTATATTGACTCAAGTGGACTTAATTGAGTCCTTCTATTGAAGAGATTTAGTTTGGAATAGCCTATTGTGACTGTTTAAGTCAGGGGTCTATGAGTAGCCTTCAAAAGCAGAACCAAGTAGGCTTAAGCTCTTACATTAGTGGCCCTCATGAATTCAACTCTTAGGTGATGACACCGAGGGCATGCTCATTGAAGAGAAAACTTAATCCACAAGTTACATATACTGCCTTTGCACTTGATAAACAAGCTAAACTTACTACACATTGAATCAGATGTACTGTTTTGGGGCAAGGCCTGTGACATATTGATGTTGACAATGCTATCATATGTATTCCTCCCTTATTTTCTTGCTTAAAGAGCATTATATTATGATGCATATTGAGCCAGATCTTAGAGCCTTGGTGGCTTCTAAAATGTGACTATCTTTTCAACAATCCATAAGGACTAAATACTTGATGCACTACATCTACATTGATGATGGTTCTGAAGTAACAGTTGATACATACAATGGTGTTGTAATGGACATGTAATGGGAAGTTCTACACAATTTACTAAAATCATGTTTTGCAGTGTGACATAATATTTAGATGATCTAGAAAAATTTTCTACAAATTTTATTCAAAGCATTGAGAAATTAAGGAAAAATGTGTCAACTCTCAATGAGAAGGAATCTATTACTAGGCATATTCTTGAGCTTGCAAGGACCAAGGTGGTGGAAGGACCAAGGTGGAAGGCAGGATTGGCATTGGTTTTAACACACAAGCTATACCTTTTCTTGTAGTATTAGCTAGGTTAGGAACAATGGCCACAAAAAGTAATGTTGCTTGTATATTCATGGCATTATATCAAGAAGATGAGTGGAGAGTGAATGTACTAGTTGGGGGATGTATACCTCCCTTACTTGCCTTGCTAGAATTCAACTCCAAAGATACTTAGATTATTATTGCTCAGACCACCCTTGCTATCCTTCATGGAGGGATTATAGATCATGATGGTTGTAATAATTGTCCTACACAGAGCATTCTATTGGGGAACTACTGAAAACAAACCAAATGTTTGAACCCTTTGTTCATGGTTTGATAATAAAGATATTGTAGATTTTATGTGATCCTATTGAAGGATTTCGGCCAGGAATACTTGACCCAAGGGGTAGATAGCATGAATACTTGATACCGTGTCATGATAGAGCTAAGCAAGACAATGACCAAGAAGATGTACAAGCTAATGACATCTTAGTTGAAGAATCACATGAGACATTCATGGATGCAGATGGTTATGTTGAAGGTTTTGAAGTATTGGAATAACCTCATGACGATCTTATTGAGCATTAATTTGCACTTAATCAAGGTTTACAACAACCATTGAATGCATACGATAATGAGTATCTTGATCATGGTTACGATGATTGGTATGTGTATGATGATGATGTAATGCATGATGTGGGTATACATGAAGATGAAGATGGCATTGCACTTTCCTATGATTCAGGGGGTTATGGATGCAATTATGGACTTGACTATGGGGATACTTCATTGTATCCATTTGATCCAGGTAGACATGAGTATTTGGTTGATGGCCATTCTCTTCTCTTGGACAATCATTATATTGGAATATCTTTTGATCTAGGAGGTCAATGGATGGGGACCTCATTCAGGCTAGCATCCATCTTATGCTCGATTTCTTATCTTTGGTATGCTCTTTTGGCTGAAGACTGGTCATCTATAGCCCTATTTTAGTGTAGGGAAGACACCAAATTTTACTTTGAACTGTGGATAGCAAAACCCAAGCTACATGGGTTGAAAGCACTTACTAAGAGCTCGGTTTTGATTTGTAACATGCCTTGATTGGAGTTAAAAATTGTATTGGATTTACTACATCAGCAAGGTCCTATAGTAGACTGTCTACAGGTGCCTTTCATGAAGCTATGGTGGCCAAGTTCTCAAATCTATCATTCTACTTAGATGTTTGCCTAGTCTACATGATTTTTCATTGTACGAGAGTAATACTTTGTTCTATTCCTATTCCATACATTGTAATAAGTCCTGAATCTTGTTTTTGAGGACAAAAACATTTAGGTAAGTATAGAATGTAAGAGAGTGGGTAGGGGCATATAAAAAGGTCAAAGGACATATGTCCACGATCATATATTCTTTACAATAATACAACATCATCCTTCACCTCTCAAGCTCTTCTTGTCCTTTCATGGCTGCTAGACATCTCTTTCCTTCTTTCATGTCTTTTTCTCTCCATTTCTAGTCTTTCTCTCTCCTCATCTAGACTTTCTCTCTCACCTTTGCACTCTTCTTCTCTCTTTTGTACAATATTATCTCTCCTATATCTCTCTCCTCTCAAGTTTCTTCATCACAAATTTCCATAACTCCTCATAGAGTAGTCTAAACGGGCATGCCACACATCGATCCAAAGCTCTCAAAGAGTACTTTGGTAGTATGTAGGTGGCACTTTGTTGAAAAAAATATAGAATAAAATATATTCTAAAAAAGATGATTTTCTAGGTATTGTCTATACCCAATCTATCCTAACTACAGCTATGCTTTAGCCACTAAACTATCCCACTGAGATAGGAAACTCGTCCAAAATAGACTGAAAATGTGTGCTCTTCTCCATTAATCTTTACTGTAATTTCTAAAATTTATGTTTGAGCTCTTTATTAAAAGGTAAGCTTCCTGTAGCTCTTCAACTTAGGCACTATGTAGCTGAAACTTTACATGCCACTAGAAAGAGAATCAACCACTATATTATTCTTGTCCCATGTATGCATGATGCTAAAATCATAATTTTGCAAGGTACCCACCCACCTATGCTACTTAGGAGTGACATTTGACTGGGTAAAGAAGTACTTAAGGACCATGTGATCACTCTTGATCCTAAATTGATTGCCATACAAGTAATGGTGTCACTTCTTATTCGCATGGAGTATAGCCAACATCTCTTGGTCATAAACATGTATAGCCATCTCTTTATGTGTAATCTTGCAACTCTCAAAGGCAATGATACCATACTCCTTTTTTTAACAATATAGCCCCTATGCTTCTGCCACTAGCATCACATTGTATCCAAAATTCCAAGGAATATTAAGATGGGAGTAGAAATTAGCAGTTCCTTTAACTAATTGAAGCTTACAATGGCATCCCAAAAGAAAGCTTCCTTCTTCAATTTGTTAGGAAAAGGAGTTGCTATAGTCACATAATGCTTTATAAACCAATGGTAGAATGATGATAGACCAAGAAACCCTCTAAGAAAGTAGCATTTGTAAGTGTTGGCCAATCTATGACACATTGCACCTTCTTAGGGTTAGCCTAGATCCCTTTATCATTGATAAGATGGCATAAGTACTTCACTTCTATGTATATGAATGAGAACTTTTTCTCCTTAACAAAGAGTCTGTGGTGTCTTAATACATCAAGTAGATTTCTCATATGTGAAAGATGGTTCTCCAATGTCTTATTGAGATGGCAAGCTCAACATGTACATACATTGATGATAGACCACTTGATTAGATGCGTCTGCACGTCTACACTTAGCATGTCGATGATCATTATGACTCTTACATGACCATTGACTTATCACTTATCATATTTGTTCGTTACATTATTACATCTATCTATAACTGGTATAGTTATAGCGTCAGTCAATTAGTATAGTTAGTTATATATTGTTTGACTTCCACTTTTCTTTATGTTGTACCTTATCTATGCTTATTGTACATTGAAAAGTGTGTGAAAGAAGAAGAGAAAATCAGCAAGAAAATAGTTTGGCCTCCATCTCTCTTCTTGTATTCTTGAGTGAACTTCCTCTTGTGTGTATGGTGTGTGTTTGGCACAACAGCTCAAGCAAGTCCCCCCACCATGCCATTCGTGATATAGTATTAGAGTTGTATGACTGATAAAGGCAAGTTTGGAGGCTGAAGTGAAAGAGAAGAAGCAAGGATTCGACCAAGCAAGCAAAGGATAAAAAACTCTCCTATTCTCCCACTCTTTCTCTTGGATTGTGCATGTGGAGGCATTGGAAGCAAGGTAAAGCAAAAATCTCATATTGTTGTGAGATTTGGTGTGCAAAAAAAACATTGTATATTCTGTAAATAAGACCCTTTAAGGCTTGTCGCTGCTTTTTTGGCCATTTGAGGCTTTTTTGAGCCCTATTCTAGACCTGTAAGGTTGTGGACAATAATTTCAAGATATATTGCAATTTTAGTTATATCAATCAAAATTGAATGCATAGGTTATAGATGTCTGTTTTGTAAGTTCTATGGTATTTTCTAGGAAGCAAGCATAAGTTTTATCTACAAACATGTTGCAAATAATATATACTATTGAGCAATAAGTGACAAATTCTACTTAGTGTATTGTTGTGCACTTTTTATGAAAGGTAGCAAAAGACTTGCTTATTTTTTTGTATCAATTTTGTGATAATGACAAAGAGTAGTAGAAACCCCATTATAAAGAAGCTAAATGATATCAATGGATAGTAGATAGCCAATATATAATATTTTTGTCTTTTGTATTTCATTTTTTCCATGCCTTTAATTCATTTGAAATCATAGGGTCACTCAGCTTTGGCTTCTTTTCTTCATGTGAAACAAACTTGAAGAGGTCTTTTCCAATAAGGAAGTTTGTCACACAGAACTTCTATGATAGGTAGAAATATTATGTATTGGCTATCTACTATCCATTGATAACACAATACTAGGGTATATTAGAAATGCAAATAGTTCACATGTAGCATGGAGAACATTTGAAAATATGTTTTTGTGAATACAAAGATATGTAAGATTCAACTCAAGAAAGAGATGAATACTTTGAAGAATGTAAAAATGCCAGTCAGTGAGTATGTTTTAAATGTGAGAAGCATTGCAGATACTTTGGCAACGATTGATGCAATGCTTGATGATGATAATTTGGTATCATCTACTTTGGGTGGCCTTAATAATGAAAAGGCTTGGAAATATTTTGTACCTTTTGTGTATGGTATGGAAGTCATTTCCAATTTTTAGTGAGTTGGTCTCTCTCATGATCATTGAAAATATCAACATGGAGGATGAGTCTACGGAAAAAAGTGGCCAATAGGTCTAAGAATTCTACTCCAATTTAGGAAGAGGATGTGGTAGGTCCTCTTCAAGAGGTTGTGGTAAGGCCGTGGCAACTTTAGAGGCAGGGGGAGCTCTAGAGGAAGAGATGGATAGCAAAACAATAGAGGTTTTAACCATTCTATTATTGTTTGTCATTCTTGTGGAAAAATAGGTCATATTGTAGCCCATTTTTATGCTAAGAAGGATGATATTCATAATGGTAAATTGTAGCAAGGAAACTATGCAATGTCTTCTCACTATAGAATGAAGACACATTTAATGAGCATCTCTTTGTTATGTAGCATATGATGAATGCTATTACAAGAAATGAGATACATGATGATGTATGGTATGTTGATTCAAGTACATCTAACCATATGATCAGCCATGTTGAATGGTTTGGAGAGATGCATGCTTTACAAAATCCAGGTTATATACAAAGGGGTGATGATTCATGCTACACAATTTTACACATTGGAAAAGTTTCCTTGTCCTTGCATGATGGTCAGACAAAGAGTCTATCAAATATGTTAGAAGATAGGCATAGGAACCCACTATAAGCAAGGGAGTATAAGGGCAGATGGGTGTGAATAGCCCTAGGGGTAGGGAAAACCCTAACCCTAGCTTGGCAGAGGCTATATAAATAGCCTATGGGTCACTATCAATGTAGTGAGAGAGTGCACCCAAGTTGTACTCTAAGCAACTTAGTAAGCAAGATTTTGTACTTATACTTTGAGCTCTCTACTCTCTCTTGTGCACACATTCCAATGTTGCAACTTTGATTTCAAACAAAATATATTACATGTGCCGTTCATCATAAAGAATTTAATGTCTATTGGTGAGATGGTAGAGCAAGGGCTGCACGTCTGATTTAATGCAAAATGTTATTTTGTGGAAGATTTTAATGATAAGTGTAAGTTAGTTTTGCAAAATGATGTAGAATTGGCTGAATGTTTACTTTAGATGCTGGAATTCCTACTATGAATGCCTCTATGTATGCTAAAGGAAAAGGAGTGGCTATAGACATTAAAATATGTCACTAATGTATTGGACATGTAAACATGCAAAGATTGAAATTAATATATTCCAAAGGAGTGGTTATAGACATTAAATTATGGTACAAATGTATTGGACATGCAAATGTGAAAAGATTGAAATTAATATAGTCCAAAGGGTTGGTTACACAATTGCCTACTTTTAGAGTTGCACAATTTCATAAAGTGTGTGAAGAATATCAATTTGGTAAGCATGGAAGACAAACTTTTTCAAATGATAGAGATGTGAGTAGAAATATACTTGATGTACATACAGATGTTTGGATGTCTATATAGAACATATCTCTTGGTGACAAATGTTTTGTAACATATAACTATGGGTGTATTTCATGAAGGAAAAGATGATGTGTTTGAGCACTTCAAAACTTTCAAGGCTACTATTGAAATAGAAACATGCTTGAAAGTTAAGTACTTGAGGTCAGGTGGAGGGGAAGAGTACCTCTCTAATGAGTTTGGTGAATTTTTTATGTGTCATAGGAAAAAGAGACAGTTTACTTGCATGTTTATCCCATATCAAAATGGGGTTGTAAAAAGGAAAAAAATAGGCATATTGTAGAAGTTGCACATTGATGGCTGAAAATAATTTGAAAAAATAGTTTTAGTATGAAGCTATTCATATTGCTATCTATATTATGAATAGAACTCCCATAGCTATAGTTAATGGGATGACCCCCAAAGAATGCTTTATAGTCAAGAAGCCTGATGTTTCACACTTAAAAGTGTTTGGTTTTATTGCATATATTCATGTACTAGATGAGCTACAAAAAAAGCTTGATCCAAAGGTTGAAAATGTATTTTCATTGGATATTATTTAGAGTAGAAAGATAACACAATTATAACCCTATCGCAAGTAAGTTTAAAGTGAGTAGTGATCTCATTTTTGGTGACATGAGTAGTTGGTATGCATCTACTAGTGATGCATTGGATGTTGATGATGATGATAGTCATATGTAAAAAGAAAAGCAAGAATTATAGAAACTTAGTGGACCAGAAACATCATTTGGTACTAGATCTATGGTTAGCCATTGATTTGGAAGATTAAGGAGTAGTTCCACCTCTTTAGGTACATCTACTAGTGTTGTAGGTAAAGATAAAGAAAAGGAAAAAGTGTCAAATAGTAATGATGAATTTGCTAGTCATTTGGGGTTTGATGGAGATTGCAATTGTTCAAAGAGTTTGGATGATAAGCTTTGTATTCCTTTAGTCAAGCCATTAGGTGTATAGAGACGACATGGCAATGTAAAGGCTCCATTGAGTAATCCAGTGGTATCTAGGTCTAGCAGGGTTAGATACCCTTTTAAAAGATTTGGTTTCGAAGGTTATGCAATCACCATTATGCTTATATAGTAAAGGTGTTTGAGGGTGCATTAGAGGCCAACAAGACTTGGAATCTAGTACCATTGCCTAAGGGCAAAAAAGCTATTGGCTATAAGTGGGTCTACAAAAAAAGGCTAGCCTAGTTGCAAAAGACTCTGCTCAAACATATAGCTTAGATTATGAAGAAACATTTAGTCTAGTTGCTAGGATGGAAAATGTTAGATGTGGCATTGCTTTGGCAATAGAAAAATGTTAGAGTTTGTAGTAAATGGATCTAAAAAAAACCTTATTGCATGGTGAATTGCAAGAAGAGGTGTATATGAAGCGACCATCAAGTTATGAGGACTTAGAGCATCCCACACATGGAGTCCGCGATTCTTGCTTTTCAGCCTGCACATGAGTGTCATGATCATCATCATCATCCAATGCATCACCACTAGATGCATACCAACTACTCATTTCATCAAAGATGACATCCTTGCTCACTCTGAACTTACATGTGATAGGGTTATAACAATGATACCCTTTTTGCTCTAAAGAGTATCCAAGAAAGACACACTTTTCAGCCTTTGGATCCAGTTTCTTCCACAACTCATCTGGCACATGAACATATACAATACAGCCAAACACTTTCAAGTGTGAGAGATCAGGCTTCTTACTTGTAAAACATTCTTCGGGGGTCATACCATGAACTGCAGCTATGGGAGTTCTGTTCATAATATAAACAGCAGTATGAATAGCCTTAGACAAAAAAATCTTAGGCATATTCTTTTCAGCCATCAAGGCACGTGCAACTTCTGCAATATGCCTGTTTTTCCTTTCTGCAACCCCATTTTGCTATGGGGTATACTTGCATGTGGACTGTCTCTTTATCCCATGAGCCCTCAGAAAATCACTGAACTCATTCGAGAGGTACTCTCCCCCTCCATCTAACCTCAAGCACTTTACTTTCAAGCATGTTTCTCTTTCAACTGCAGCCTTGAAAGTTCTAAAGTGCTCAAACGCTTCACTCTTTTCCTTCATAAAATATACCCACAGCTTTCTAGAACAATCATCAATGAATGTGACAAAGTATGAACTACCTCCAAGAGATACATTTTGTGTAGGCCCCCAAATATCTGTATGCACAACATCAAGGATATTTTTGCTTACATCTCTGTCATGTGAAAAGGGTTGTCTTGCATGCTTACCAAACTGACATGCTTCGCATACCTTATGAAATTCTGCAATTCTAAATGTAGGCAGGCAAACCTGTAACCAACCCTTTGTACTGCATTAATTTCAGCCTTTATACATTTGCATGTTTAATGCGTTTGTGCCAAATTTCAATATCTGCAACAACACCTTTTCCTTTAGCATACATAGCAGCATTCATAGTAGGAATTCCAGCATCCAGAGTAAACATACGTCCAACTCTACTTCCCTTTGCAACCAACCTGCACTTGTCATTGAAGTCTTCCACAAAGCAACCCTTTGCATTAAATCTAACTTGCAGCCCTTGCTCTAACATCTGACCGACTGACACCAAATCCTTTTTAATAGATGGCACATGTAATACATCTGAAAGACTCTTTGTCTTACCATCTTGAAAGGACAAGGAAACTTTTCCAATGTGTGAAATTAGGTGGCATGAATCATTAGCCATCTGCACATAACCTGTATTTTGCAAATCCTGCATCTCTCCAAACCATTCTACATGGCTGGTCATATGATTGGATGCACCTGAATCAACATACCAAACATCATCATGTGTTCCCTTTCCTGTAATAGCATTCAACATATGCTGCATAACAAACAGACGTTCATTTTTATCTTTATTCTGTCGTGAAGACGATGCATAGTTTCCTTGCTGCAACTTACCACTGCGAATATCATCTTTCTTAGCATAACATTGGGCTGCAATATGACCTGTTTTGCCATAGTATTGACACACAATATCAGAGTTGTTAGAACCTCTGTTCTACCATCCACCTCTTCCTCTAAAGCTCCCCCTACCTCTAAAGTTACCATGACCTCCTGAAACCTGCATATCGCCAAATTGCTGATTCAATCTGTTTTGCTGGTTGTCACTACCACGTCCTGTACCATTGCCTCTTGAAGAGGACCTGCCACGTCCCCTTCCTGAACTGGAGTAGAAAGCTCGGACCTGTTCACCACTTTTTTTAGATGTCTCACTCTGCATGTTGATCTCTTCAGTGATCATAAGGGAGACCAACTCATCGAAATCTGGAAATGGCTTTTTGACATATACAGAAGTTACAAAAGACTTCCAAGCCTTTTCATTGTTAAGTCCACCCAAGGTAGACAACACCAAATCATCATCATCGGGCATTGCATCAATCGCTGCCAAGGCATCTGCAATGCACCTTACCTTCAGTGCATACTCATTGATAGACATCTTCCCTTTCTTCGATGTATTCAACTCTTGCTTGAGTTGAATCTTTCGTGCCTTTGTATTTACGGAAAACATACTTTCAAGTATGGTCCAAGCTGCATATGAATTCTCTGTATTTCTAATATGTCCCAGCATATTATTGTCAATTACTGCAGACAGTCAATACATGACCTTTTTGTCTTTTGCATTCCATTCCTTCCATGCCTTTGTCTCTTCTGCAGTTGGAGGATCACTCATCTCCGACTCCTTTTCTTCACCTGAAACAAACTCGTAGAGGCCTTTTCCAATAAGGAAGTTCATGACACGGAACTTCCATAAAGGGTAGTTGTTCTTGTCGAGCTTCTCAATGATGGGGTTTCCACTGTTCTCTGCCATTATCACAAAACTAATATCAAACAGCAAGCAAATCTTCTGCAACCCTCGATGTCTAGTGCACAGCAATACACCAGACAGCCTTTTTCACTGTCTGCTCAACAATACATGCAATTTGCAACCAATTTGCAGATAAACCTTGTGTTTAGTCGCTGATAAATACCTTTGAACTTACAGATTTGAAATCTGTAACCTGTGCACCTGTATACGACAGACATAGCTGAAATTGCGAGATACCTTGAACTGCTGTCCACAACCTTACGAGTCTAAAACGGAGCCTGAAATGACCTCGGATGGCCAAAATAGCAGCGACAAATCCTAAAGGGTTTTTCTATAGAATACACAATGCTCTTCAGGCACACCAAATCTCACTGCAATCTGAGATTTTTGCTCTACCTTGCTTCCGGTGCCTCCACAGGCACTGTCCAAGAGAAGAAGTAGAGAATGGAAGAGCTTCTTACCCGATGCTTGCTTGCTCGAATCCTTGGCTCCTCTCCTTCGCTTTAGCCTTTAAAACCAGCCTCAATCGGTGGTGCAGCTCTGATACCATGTCATGAATCGCATGGTGGGGAGACTTGCTCAAGATGTTGCGCCGAACACACACAGAATGCACAAGAAGAAGCTCACTCAAGAGACAAGAAGAGAGATGGAGGCCAAAACTTTTTCTTGCTGGTTTCTTCTTCTTCTTCCATACACTTTACAATGTACACAAAGTATAGATAAGATACAACATAAAGGAAAGTGGCCTACTAAGTCAAACAATGCATAACTGACTATACTAGTCGGCTGGCGCTATAACTATGCCAACTATAAATAGGTGTAACAACCTGAATATAATAAGTAATGAGTCAGTGGCCATGTGAGAGTCATAATGACCATCGACGTGCTAAGTGTAGTAACTAGGCGGTCCATCATTAATGTCCACATGTGTTGAGCTTGTCATCTCAACACTTTATAAATTATCATCATCATCAATCATGAGGTTTTTGGTATGCACTTGAGTAAAATTTCATTGTAAGAGTAATGTGACACCTAACAAAAATGCTAACAATAGTACTAAACAAGAAAGGTGGGTGAGAGGTCATAAAGGTTGGAGAAGTGACCACAAAGGCTTTGAACAGCATCTATCCAGGAACCACCTCGTGGTTGTTATCCTCCTCACTCTTGCACGTAGAATTCCAACATTCTCAAGAGAAATGTAGAGGGTGAGATTTCACCTTCTAAAGTTGGAGATAGAGTGAGGGGGTGATAAGGAGTTATAAAGAAATGAGAGGGATATGATGGAGAGATTGTTAAAATTGTCATAATTCAAGGAGGCCAAGTCAATATAGAGGAGATTAAGGACTTGCACCATAATGAGGGTACCCATAATGAGAAGAAGAAAGAAGGCATTGACTCAAACCATAAAGTACTAAAATATTTTATGGCCTTCTCCTTGGTGAAGCTGAAGCACAAGTTTGTATATCCTATATTGTAGGGCTTTATATCTATTTTATGAGTAGAGTTCTTAATGAAGACTACTTTTGTAGGAGAGTTTTTGATGAAGATTACTTTATATCTATTTTAAGGAGAGTCTTTAATGAAGGGTACTTTGTGAGGTGGTTCTCAATCACCTTCTAAATTGATACCAATGTATTGAGAAATAATTTCGGTTTAGTAACAAAGTGCAAGTATGTGTTTGATAGCATTGTTTGTTTCCTAGTGACTTGATTTATGTATTGAGAAATAATTTTGGTTCAGTAGCAAAGTGCAAGTATGTGTTTGATATCATTGTTGGGTTTTCTAGTGACTTGATTTATGTTGTACCTTGGTTAGCTAATTTTACCCCTCATTATATTCTTTAAGATGACCACCTTATTTGGATATCTTTCCCCACTCAACTTGATTGTCTTGAAGGGAACATTGGGTCTCTTGCCAAAGTACTAGGAAAAATTTTGTCTATTTATGACATGCTTAAACAATTCTATTCTAATGGGTTGGAAATTATTAAAGAAGTCAAAATTTTCCTCCTTTCCAAATGCATGTTATGTATAGAGATCTTCTAGCCACTTTGCCAAGGTTTGTACCCACAAGATTAAGAAAGAGGAGGCAAATGTGCTAGCCAAGAAGAAGAAAGAGAAGGAATGTAATGAGAGAATATACATATAAGTGGATGAAATTCATGATAGTAATGTGACATAACAAAGAAAAGGAGTATTACCATAGGGACTTATAATTAGATGAGAATACATGATGCATATCATAGGGGGCAAGATTCAAATCACAATGTAAACATACTAGACTCTTGCAACTGAACCACAGTCGCAAACCTCCTTAAGCCCAAGTAATCTATTTTTCCAATGATTCTTCAATAAATATCTTTATCTTGCTCAATGATAGTCTATTGCTCTTGGTTGTATGTAAATAAGAGGTAACATGTGCTCAACTCTCTCTCTCTCTCTCTCTCTCTCTCTCTATGTGTGTGTGTGTGTGTGTGTGTGTGTGTGTGTGTGTGTGTGTGTGTGTGTGTGTGTGTGTGTGTGTGTGTGTGTGTGTGTGTGTGTGTGTGTGTGTGTGTGTGTGTGTGTGTGTGTGTGTGTGTGTGTGTGTGTGTGTGTGTGTGTGTGTGTGTGTGTGTGTGTGTGTGTGTGTGTGTGTGTGTGTGCATTCTCTTTTTTTCTATCCTTACAACATGGTTTGATGTTGATTCTAACTTTAGGATTGATGTTTTCCTTTATCTATCATTTTCAATGGATTTTGATGATCATGATTTTGCAATCTAGTGTTTTTACAGTAATCAACATAGGGTAGAGTAGAGATTCTATATTGTTTTCAACAAATCAGCTTATATTTAAATTTACTCTCATTTGTGTTTCTTAAATTCATGTGATTGACTAGTTATCTTTGGATAAGAGGGATTCACGAATTAAACAACTTAGTCATTACTTTCTCATATCTATCATTTTCAATAGTTTTTTATTATCGTAACTTTAGAATCAACTTTGTTGTAGCAATCAACAAACAGAAGCATGAATATTCTATCTTATAAATAAAATTCTCCTCTTTTGTGTAACTTGTAAGAATTCATATGAATGATTAGTTATTTTGGGTATTATTGAGAAACTATGTTTTTGAAACATGAAAGTATTATGTAAGGTTTAGATGAAGCATATATCTCTTGATCCACTAATATGTTGTCATGAGTAATTCCATTATGCTACTGGATGGCATGGATCTATTGGAAGTCGAGGTTCACAAATCCTCTAAATTATTAGTCATATGTGTCCATCTGAATATCCATGCCATTTGGTTATTATCCATGTAGCTTTTGTATCATATCATCTATATAATGTGTAATGTCCCGACTCATAGAATATCCCAAGTTTCGGTCCAAAGTACCAATTTGGGTTTGCATGTCATTTGGTTGCTTTGTAGTACCCACATATTCATTGAATGTATTGAGTCATATCAGACTCTTTTCATTTTAATAAAGTTTCTTTTTGCAAAATTCTATGAGCATTCTAGTATTCTTGTTTCCATTCTCTCTTATCTAAATGGTATGATCGATGTGATGCTTTGAAATTGAATCTACGCTAGTTACAAAAGTATGAGTATCTCTTAATGCCATAGTTAATTTGTATAGCATATTGATGATTATTGGTCGGACTTAAAATGCTTATTCTTTAGATTTTAAAACATACTTATTTACATATATTGCCTAGGTTATTGGATCATTGATATGTATCATTACTCATCTTGGGTACATATGCATCCAAGTATAAAGGAAGCTTTCAAGGTGAAAGCATCTACAATTGTAGATGTATAAAAGCACAAAATTGTAAAATTTTACGTCTCAAATAAAGAAAATTTGACTCTCTCACCTTGTAACAAAGGCATTAGTACAATGTGTATTCATGCGCAAATAAATACATGTCACACCCATTGTAACTATTCAATGAAATATTACAAATAAAAAGTCACATTGAGAATGAGCAATTTCATAATATCTATGTAACTTATTTATCTTGTATTTATAGAATTATATGTAAAAATTATACGGTGTAGTGAATAGAATTTGAGCAAGAGATAGAGAAAGAGAGTACACATTAGATAAGAGGAGAACAAAAAAATTCTTTAACTCAAACAAGTTGATATAAAGATGGCTTTGTCCACCTAGCACTTCCAATGTGAAGATTAGATGGCGATCTAGACAAAAGACAAGTGAAGAGCTTAAGGCGAGTTGGAATAACTTTGATTGGGTGAAAGGATGGATCATGAAAGTTATGAAGGACTCTACCTTTTATAGCATGTGAAGGGGGTTAGGATGGATGACCTTCCATATGCACTTGTGTCTATTGACCTTCCATGTGCATATGTGTCTGTTGACCTTCCATGTGCACATGTATCTATTGACTTTCTATATGCACATGTATCTGTTGACCTTCCATGTGCAGATGTGTTTGTTGACCTTCCATATGCACCTCCACCAGTTGACTAGGGAATATTCTTAGGAATATTCTATACCCTTAGCCAAGGGCTACTTTCATGATCGTCAAACCCAAAATAGGGGTCCCTGATAACTTTCTTACCCCACAACTCGAGGTAATGTGCCTCGAGTTGCTACTAACTTTAACTACTCTAACTAACCCAAAGGCTAGACCCACAAAAGTCACCTTTTAGCCATCCTCTCACATAGATCTCATCTGACATACAAGTCAGGACCCACCAATGTCCAGGCTCACACATGGCTTCTCCTCATAATGCGGGCCTTACAACTTTGAGCACCATGGATCATTGGTGGCACCTTACGAGGGTAGGGCATTGAGCATATCTAACACCCCCCTCAATGTCCACCTGTCCTACAGGTTAACTAACTCCTTGGCCCAATGTCGAATCTTTGAAGATGAACTTGAAGAAGATCCTTCGAGAGTGCTTTGGTGAAGATATCTACTCCATTCTCCTTTATTGGATAGTAAACTAGCTCCACTATCCCATCCTTGATCAAATCACACACATAGTGATATTGGATCTCTATATGTTTTGTGCATGCATGAAACACTGGATTCTTGGAAATGGTGATGAAACTCTTACTGTCACATCTTAGCATAGTTGGGTCTTCATCCTGCACTCCCATATGCCATAAGACCCTCCTTAACCATACTGCTTCACATGCAGTAAAATAGGCTGCCTTGTACTCTGCTTCGATCAAAGATAATGACACTATTGTTTGCTTCTTACTGATCCAAGAGAAAATTCCTGAACCTAAAGAAAAACAATAACCAAAAATTGACTCTTTGGAATGTCTCTTGCCCAATCTAAGTCGTCACAACACCCCGCAAGAGAAGTATCGGAATTGTACGTGATACCATAGTCAAAAGTTCCCTTCAAGTATCTGAGCACTCGCATCCCACCAGCCTTCCAATGACTCTCATGGGGTTTTTTTGAGAACCTGCTCAAAACTCCAATAGTAAAACTAATATTTAGCCTAGTGTTGCACAAGTAGATCAAGCGACTAACCAACCTCCTATACCTCCCAATGTCTGCTAGTGCTTATGTATCCTCAATGGATAACTTTGCATTGACCTCCATAGATTTTCCTCACTCTTGCTCGACTTCAATCCCCAAACAATAGTGCAAAAAACCCAAGCTTGTCATCTCAAACTCAGAGCTCAAAGCCTTTTGAGTTTGGCTGATCATATCTTCATAGTCTCCTATAATAAGAAGGTTGTCCACATATAGGACAATAACTATAGACTTAAGACCATCCTTGTAGACATATGAGTTAGTATCTAAGGCACATCTTTTGAAGTTTAAGCTGAAAAATAACTTATCTATCCATTGATACCATGCTCTAGGGGCTTGTTTCATCCCATACAATGCCTTCTTCACTTTGTTCCTCAGAATAAGGGTCTCAAACCATAGTGGCTAAACCATGTACACCTCCTCCTTGAGGTCAGCATTCAAGAATGTTGATTTGATATCCATTTGGTAAACTGGCCACTTATTATGGGTGGTCACTGCAAGTGCTGTGTGAATAGTGGTCATTCTGGCAGTTGGAGAAAATGAATCTTGAAAATCAACCTATGAAAACACCTGTCCAACCAGTCTGGTTTTGTACTTTTGTAAGGTTCCATTAGCCTTGTGCTCGACCTTCCAGACCCACTTGGTGCCAATAATCTCTCTTTGGTGGCCAATCCACTAGCTCCCAAGTGTCATTCTTCATTATGATGTCATAATCAGCTTGCATAGTTGCATGCCATGCTGGATCTGCAAGTGCTTCTTCCAAGTTAGTTGTCTCCTTTACTTCTTTCATAATCTCAACCATCAAGGCCATACTGACTATGGGAGCAGAATCCATTCTTTGCTCCTCTATTCTGTTGAAATATCAGAGTGAGAGTAAGAGAGTATGCACAACAAGAGGGAGAGAGAGAGCTCAAGTACAAGAAAAATATCTTTCTTAATTAGTTGTTCACAACTAAAACTGGTACACTCTCCTATATTTTTAGAGTGACCTCTAGGCTGTTTAAATGCTAGAGTGGCATTGGACTACCCTTATCCACCCTTGCATACATAGGGTTCATATGCCTATTTCTCAACACCCCCCCTCAATGCCAGAGTGCCATTAGACTACAAGACATGTTAATGCCCCCTCAAACAGAAAGGGACGCCTTTATAAATCAGGCTACAAGAGTGCTTATAAGTAGAGGATTTATAGATTTAAAAAATTCAATCATCAAGTGGTTTGGAGACAAAGTTAGCATCCAATTATTTTGGTACTTCAAGGATGGTAGGACATTTATTGGTAATATGCCTTGTCTTCTTACATTTTTTGCACTTCATTTTGTCAAGATATTTTTCCCAATAGTTGCTGACAAGATGTCCCTTCTAATTGAAAAAGGAGGATTTGGTGGAGACAGTATGAATTAAGACTTGCTCATGGGCTGTTGAAGTAGATGCCTAACTGGTGGTGCCTTTGTTTTGATTTCTTTTCTCCTCATCTAAACAAGATTGGATGGTGCTTTCCAAGGTTGGATTAGGGATATTTGTAAGAGTAGTTACAAGGGTTGGGAATACCTTCTTTACAGCTTTCAAGAGAATTGCAATGGTATCTTCATCATGAATTGGAGCTTGAATTGAGGATAGCTATGCCATGAGTCCCTTCATGTGAGAGATGAACTTAACTAGGTCTTCTCCTTGATTATACTCTAGGATAAAGAATTCGAACTTAAGAAAACTTTTAGAGTTATTTCCTTTAGCACCATAAAGATTTTCAAGCTCATCCCATTTCTCCTTAGTAGTAGAAATTTGGTCAATGTGATGAATCGGGGATTCATACAAATGAAGCATGATTATAGCTTGAGCTCTTTCATCATCTTCTACATCAAGCACATTTGATGGGTTAATAACCTTGGTCCCTTTGATGAAGGGCCAGTAGCCCCATTCCATCATTTTATACTTCATTAATACCTACCATGGATGAAATTCTTTGCCATCAAACTTACAAATTTGAGGTCTAACATCGACATAAGCCATGGCCGTGATAGGAAGGTCTTACTAATTGCTCTAGGCAATGGCAGTGTCTAGTCCTTTACACAATGTCCAATAAGTGCGGAAGCAAAAGAGATTATTAATAAATAGCAAGCTTAAATGTGATATGCTATAAGAAAAGATTGTTGAGAAATAGAAAAATGATGTATGCTCCAAGAAGAGCTGTCCTGAATCCCATATGCACACTAAGGAGAGTGGAACAACACAAAGTCTATAAAGAAATGTACTTGACTATGAAATGAATACAATGCAATGATGCTTTGTACTTTTAGTTAAGTGTAGTGTCATTGTCGATCTTACACAAGATTTTGTTTATGATTCCAAGCTAATCTATCTTGGAACCTAATTCACTTGTGTAACAGTTTGTCTCTACTTGTTCATGTCATTATGAGTTTGGTCTCCATAACCACCATAGCTTGTGTCATGCTCTAGATCCGCAGCTTGTAACATGGTATCAGAGCCTAGTTGGGCATAGCACTAATTCTCCAACTTCATTTCACTCTTACCTAACTCAACTTGAGCTCAGATCAACTTAGAACAAGTTTGGAACCCCAATTCCTACTCCTTCTTCTCAATGCCCTACTCGACAACCATAGCTAAATTGCACCTACCTTCAATTGAGCATTCAGATCTCACCATATAGGCTGTATCAGCTCTTTCTTTCTTCACCAAAATTACTCCTTACCTTAATGCACTCCGTACTATCACATTGGACGGTGACATTACCATCTACAGAAGGAAACATTGCGTGATCTTCAGAAATGGTGCAGTCTGCAACAGCGTGACAATTCGTACAGCTGTGCTCACGATACATAGTGCAATTCTCACAGCCACCATATGGCTTTTGTAGCCCATGAGATAAGCTTCATTGCCATGTAAATTTTTTTAAGAATGATCAAGTATGTAGTCCACACAGAGAAAAAAAACCAGGGTGCTGTAGAAACCCTAGAACTGGAAGCCATAGCCATTTTCATGAAGCTCATAAATCTCTTCTCTCTTAGGTCACTCAAGTGTTTGATAGTCTGATCTAAGACTTCAACTAGTTCCTAGCATTTTAAATCAGTAAGAAGGGGAGAAATCGGAGGGTAGATCCTCATCCTAGCATGCTTGACAAGTAGATATCAGATGTAATTGTTGAGGATATGCAAAAGCCCCAAGGAGCCTTTGATTCCCCAAGAGGATAGTAGGGATCATAGGCACAACATTGCTCATGGCAAGGTTAAATGCTCAATAAAGCAAACGGTAAAATCATCAGCAGTCACGAGCAAATCTTCCAGCCAGTGTTGGAACCACTTAGGAGTCCCAAGTCTCCTACACCCTCTTTCAGTAAATGGACACAAGAAGCACAACAGCTGGTGCGCAGATCGGTCGCAAAATGCTCACGTAGTGAATCCCGGAAGGTCCCCAAGAACAATGAACTCTACCTTTTTGCACAAAAAACAATGTTAAAGCATGAACGACAAGAAGCAAGAGACCAATTGGGTTCAATCTCCCCCCATGCCTTGTGTGAGCGCTTCACAAAGCATGTATTTTATGTATATTTCCTTCATGCTCAATAATAGCCCAATTTACAAAAATATGACAAGCTTTTAGCTTTTGAGTTTGCTTTCTACAAAAATAGGAAAATAAAGCTAATGGACGGTGCCCATAGAGTCTGGCACGCCCAATCTCAATGTCCAAATAGAAATAACATATCCGTGCGCATAGGCGCATACAAAATAATAATCAATAATCAATGTCTCGATAGACATAACAAAATATAGGCGTGGCGCCTATCAAAATATAATCCAAAGGTCGAATACTCGCTAGACTCCAATGCTTTCCTCTGCCACTGCTGCTATCTCTACACATCAACTGAAGCATTCACAATTGTTAGTAAAATAATATAATTAAACCGACAAAAATGAATACCTAGCAGTCTTCAGCTACATAAATAAATCAACTGGTTAGAAATAAATCCTAACCTTAATTTATTACGAGTGCGCACTCTAAACTCATAAACGTTTATTAATTTAATATGCATTTTGCGGAATCACCCGCTATGGAATCACACACACTAAATTAATGAAACGCCCGAAAAGGACAGGCGTCCCCATCAACTTCTCGCACAAAGAATCCTCTTTGTGTATGAGCCCCGGTCATCTAAGTTTACGGAATCCACCGTAAAACCTCACGGAATCCACCGTGGAATATGCCTCCTGGCATCATACCCCCGGGGTGGGATAGCAATTGACCTCAATTGCTATTCAATGTGGAGCTAACAGAGTGGGGAAAGCATTTAAGTCTCTAGCGTGCATCCATTGTGCTTCCTCTACAGGATGGTTCTTAAATTTTACTAGATATCTAGAATACCTTCGGCCAGTTCTAGTGGTCATGTAGTCAGTGTCTATGATGGCTTCTGGTTCAAGTATTTCAGTCTCTTCCTGTAATAAAGGTGGGTTTTCATAAACAGGGTGGATAGGTAATTGGCCTCTAAATGGTCTCAATAAACTAATGTGAAATGCATTATGAATTTTCCAATGAGATGGTAATTCTAACTTGAATGCATTATCATTAATCTTATGAATGATTCTAAAAGGTCCATAGAATCAAGGAGCTAATTTGACAACTGGATGTCTATCTACACTTTGTAATCTACGTTTTTCTATTCTAAGCCAAACATAATCATCAACTTTGAAATTCATGGCTTGTCTTTTCTTGTTGGCTTGTTTGGTATATGTTTGTTGGGCTTTAGCAATCATATCCTTAACCTCATCAAAAATACTATTATGCATAGTAGCAATATCATCAGCACTCTGAATTTTATTAGATAAAGATGCAATAGGTGTAGATAATCTATATCCATAAATGACTTCAAAAGGTGCTTTCTTTGTAGATGTGTGCGGTGTATTGTTATATGCAAACTGTAATAAATGCAAGTGAGTGTCCCATGTCTGAGGTTTAGAGATAGTATATGCACGTAAAAGATCTAGAATGGTGCTATTTGTGGCTTCTGTTGTCCATTTGTTTCTGGATGAAATGCAGATAAGAAATCAATCTTTGTGCCTAGATTTGCAAACAGTGTTATCCAAAAATTGTTACAAAATCTAGAATCACGATATGAAATAATCACTTTTGGCAGTCCATGGTTAGTAAAAACAGTTTTCAAAAATAACTGTGCTGCTTGTGATGCTGTTAAAGTTTTCTTACATGGAATAAAATATGCTTGCTTACTAAATCTATCTACAATTGTCCAAATCATGTCATGGTTAGATTTAGTATTTGGTAAACCAGTAATGAAATCCATAGAAATATGTTCCCAAGGTTTAGATGGAATAGACAAAGGCATTAATAATCCATATTGTTTACCATGATGTCTCTTTATTCTTTGACAAATCAAACATTCAGAAACAAAATTAGATACATTTGCATCCATATGCGGCCAATAAAAATCTTCAGTTAACATGCGTAATGTAGATATGATACCTCTATGACCTTGATATGGGGGACAATGAATTTCATTCAAAACAAAAGATCGGAATGGAATAGTAACACACAGTCTCTTTTCAAAAAACATAAATCCATCATTATATGACAATGAATCAACATGAATGAAATTATTTTGAATTAATTTTTGCCAATCAGAATGAAAAGTAATATCCTGGTGGTATGTATCTTTCATAGCAATCAAAGAATCAAAAGATATGATAGAAATATTATGAATTGCAAACATTTTCTTTTCCAGGTTGGTATTGAATGATAGGATGAAAACTTTGAATGAAGGAAGCCCATTTGATATGACGGTCAGAAATTTGGGGTTGGCTAAGTAGATGTCTAATGCTTTGCTGGTCGGTCTTTATCATGAATTCTGAACCCATTAAGTAGTGTTTCCACTGTTTTAATGCTTGTACAACTGCTAATAGTTCTTTGTCATAAGTGGAATATTTCAGCTCAGAGGGTTTCAACTTAGAACTAGAATATGCTATTGGATGATTGTCTTGCATTAGTACGGCTCCTATTCCTGATCCGCTAGCATCGGTCACAACTAGAAAGAATGGTCTATTAAAGTCAGGCAACTATAGAACAGGGGCATTAGTTAATCCACGTTTGAGTAAGTCAAAGGATTTCTGCTGAGTTTCGGTCCATTGATAAACAATTCCTTTCTTGAGAAGTTTGGTTAATGGTAAAGCAAGTAATGAAAAATTACGTACAAACTTCCTATAGAAACTAGCAAGACCAAGGAATGAGCGTAATTCATGCACGTTTTTGGGAACAGGCCAATGCAATATTGCATCAATTTTCTTAGGATCAACTTTAATTCCTTATTTTGATACAATATGACCTAAATACTCAATTTCTGTCTTAAAGAATTCACTATTTTCAGGATTTGCAAACAATTGATTTTCTTTCAGTAATTGAAAAACTAATGACAAATGCTCATAATGCTCTTGTTCACTTTGACTAAACACCAAAATATCATCAAAGAAAACAATCACACAGTACTGATATTTCAAAAAGATACGGTTCATCATTCTACTGAAAGTGGCAGGTGCATTAGTCAATCCGAATGGCATGACTAAAAATTCGTAATGGCCAAACTGTGTTCTGAATGCAGTCTTAAATATGTCAGATTTATCTAGCCTCACCTGATGATATCCAGACTTAAGGTCAATTTTACTAAATATAGAAGATCCTTGCAGTTTGTCCATAAGGTCATCAACTCTAGGTATAGGATACCTATTCTTTACAGTGATCTTATTTAATGCTCGGTAGTCAATACACATACGATAGGTATTATTCTTTTTCTTGACTAAGAGTACATGTGCACCGAATGGAGAACTGCTAGGTCGAATTAAACCTCTATTTAGTAATTCTTCAACTTGACTCTGGATTTCTTTTTGCTCTATTTGATTGTGCCTATATGGTGCTTTGCAAGGTGGTTGTGTGCCAGGGATTAAATCAATCTTATGGTCTTCTAGACGTGAAGGTGGTAAACCTGGTGGTAGGTCTTCTGCAAAACAATCCTTAAAATATGCAAGAAATTCCTTATGCCTAGGGTGCATATGATTTTCCTGTGCTTGCAATTCATTCACCCAAATGAGATATGATTTAGTACTCTTGCGTAATGCACGTTTTGCTTGAGTATGCGAAAGTAGTGGAAAAATATTAGATGCATGCATACCATATAATGTAATAGATTTTCCTTGAAAATTAATATTCATTGTGTGCGTGGAATAATCTATATTTGGATTATGTTGGTGTCTCCAAGGCATTCCTAAAATAATGTCGCTTGACTGTAATGGAACAATTAAGAAATTTCTTCTTTCAATATATGAACCAATTTGAATCTCTAAATCTTGTACTTCTTGTGTGCCATTATACCTAGTGCCTAAAAATGCAGCTTTTATGCGATAATGCGTAGGTACAGTCTGTAATTTCAATTCCTTTACCAATTTTGCTGAAATAAAGTCATGAGTACTACCGTCATCATGCAGTCGTCATCCTGTAAAACTTAATAAACCTTTCTCACTCAAAATCAGGTTAGCGGGATGAGCTAGCTCGAATTCGGGGTTACAAGGCTATGTATTTTTTGGGTATTTCTTTCTCAATTTTCAGAAAATCTGCAATATTTCCGTCTTTGTTTGCTGAAAATACTTCAGCGAACCTGTAGATAGGTAGAACACCTTGCCACAAACAACTTTCCAGTTCAGAGTTTTTGCGTAGGAACAAGCCTTCTAGGAGTTTTGAGCACTAGTCAGTTCTGACTCCAGTTGACTAGTCTGACTTGCAGAGTTGCAGACTTAGCCGACTTACAGAGTTGCAGACTTGCAGAACTTAGGCCGACTTGATGAACTTGCAGGACTTGATTCCAATCAACTTGCAGAACTTGACTTTGGAGGCGCAGGACCTGAAGTTTGTCGACTTGTGTGTCTTATACAACTTGAGGAAAGCTTAAGGATTTAAGCTTAATAGCTTAAGCTATGGAAGGGGGGTTAATAGGCAGCAACGGCGCGAATCGTGGGAGGGGGGGGCGTTTTCTCCACGACGCATGATTTTCGGAACCTCCTCAGATAGCTCGATGTGAAATTTGAAGCTTATTAAGCTTCTTCTCCAAGCTTAAAAACTCTTAAATTCAACTTTGAAAAAGGGAGATATGGATTTTCTCACTGTATAACCACGACTTGATGAAGAAGATGGATGCGTGGTCCTCCGCCTACACAGCCTGCTCCTTCGCGATCTGACAGTAGAAACAGGGGTTCTTGATTGCCAGAAGTCTGCCTGTATCGACGGTTCGCGACGAGATTGACTGTAGAGCCCGATCGTTCCTGGAGCTCTGCCTTTGCCCGAGATTGGTAGCGATTGGAAGCTCTTGATCTCAGCTCCGCTCTGATACCACTGGTGCGCAGATCGATCGCAGAATGCTCACGTAGTGAATCCCGGAAGGTCCCCAAGAACAATGAACTCTACCTTTTTGCACAAAAAACAATGTTAAAGCATGAACGACAAGAAGCAAGAGACCAATTGGGTTCAATCTCCCCCCATGCCTTGTGTGAGCGCTTCACAAAGCATGTATTTTATGTATATTTCCATCTTCATGCTCAATAAGAGCCCAATTTACAAAAATATGACAAGCTTTTAGCTTTTGAGTTTGCTTTCTACAAAAATAGGAAAATAAAGCTAATGGACGGTGCCCATAGAGTCTGGCACGCCCAATCTCAATGTCCAAATAGAAATAACATATCCGTGCGCATAGGCGCATACAAAATAATAATCAATAATCAATGTCTCGATAGACATAACAAAATATAGGCGTGGCGCCTATCAAAATATAATCCAAAGGTCGAATACTCGCTAGACTCCAATGCTTTCCTCCGCCACTGCTGCTATCTCTACACATCAACTGAAGTATTCACAATCGTTAGTAAAATAATACAATTAAACCGACAAAAATGAATACCTAGCAGTCTTCAGCTACATAAATAAATCAACTGGTTAGAAATAAATCCTAACCTTAATTTATTACGAGTGCGCACTCTAAACTCATAAACATTTATTAATTTAATATACATTTTGCGGAATCACCCGCTATGGAATCACCCATGTACACACTAAATTAATGAAACGCCCGAAAAGGACAGGCGTCCCCATCAACTTCTCGCACAAAGAATCCTCTTTGTGTATGAGCCCCGGTCATCTAAGTTTACGGAATCCACCGTAAAACCTTACGGAATCCACCGTGGAATATGCCTCCTGGCAACAGCAGTCATCAAGTGCAGCTGTTCAATCCCAATCGCTATCTCCATCTAAGCTTCCAAATGTCCAAGAGGTGGGACATGACACCATCCGTAGCTCTCGGCCCAAGGATATGCCTATGCAACCTAATGTGACTAGATCACTCATGCTTGATCTACACAAGTGAATGCTCAAAGGGCAACAAAAGACACGACCACTTTCGATCACCCTAGGGACTTGACACTGCAATCTACTAACAGTAGCCACTCCACTGAAATAGTTGCTACTACTTGCAATCAGGGATCATAGCAGTCACAGCCCTTGGCATGACAACGACTCTTGCGGAATGTGTCCTTAGCAGTTCACCTATGGAGGAGATGCCGCAACCAGCATCCTTGACAACTCCATCACTTCCAAAGTGCCTAAAGCCTATGCTGGAGGAGTTAAACAGAAGGGAATTTGCTGAAGAGCTAGAGTCTCCAAAAAGAGAGGTAGTTGTACCCTCACAACCTAGCAGGGCTATTCAGCAAGCCGCGGTTATGTCCCATGAGGACACACTAGAGAAAGAGAATACTCAGGTCCCCAACCAAGCACATCAACGGCTGACCTAGTTCAGGGTCCCGAGTCATCAAGTTATGCACCTTCACTGACCAAGAAAAAGAGGAGAAAATAGCGAAAACAACATCATTACATGTGGTTGTGGACCCCAAGAACATTAAGACCAAGAGTGCTGGAGAGTTGAGGAATAAAGCATCGAGCCCATCCACCAATGAACCCATTGATGTCTCTCCTAATAGCGGTGAAACCTCAGACACATCCGTGTGTTTTGAAAAATCAAAGCAACCGTTACCATCAATGGTTGCTTGCAACACTCAATCCACCAACAATAGAACTCACATTGACCAATCAAGAGTGGATACAACGTTGTCACAACAGGGTGAAAAATATATACCACTCACATTCGAGGAGAACCATGAAAAAATAGTAGCAAAACCTCAGGAAAAATGCACAAACCCCGAGAGTATAAGTGATCCTAGCGTTGACCAATCCTGCTCATCTAGGCTTGAGCCCCCATCTATGCTTAAGCCTAGGAAAACTTCTAGAACCTTGCATGAGATAGCAACTGAGCAAGCCCTGGTTGAATATAGAAGTGTCGCAGAATGCTTAACTAAGCTGGATGCTAAGCTCAAAGTGTTCACACGTGTTTATATCCTAGCAGACATGGGCACATTCCCTAAAGATCAATATGAAGAATACTTGCCATTTCCCTTATCCTGGGAAGAGCAAGAACATCTTGACGAGCACTATGACAGGCTCTTGCATGAATGCATGTGACTCACCTCTGACGAGGAAGCCGACAAACTACGCTTAACTGTAACATTCAATGATGTGCTCTGCCAACCAAATCTCTTAGAGATAGAGCAACTAAAGTGACAATCAGAGGGTCGAAGTCAATTTGAACAACGTTTCTTTGAAACCGCATTGCAATGGCCGAACTAGGAGCCCAGATCATGATAGTCTCAGAGGAGCGATTGGCCAAATGGTGGTCTCAAAGAGACCCAACCTATGTGGCACCAACTTCCTTTCGAGTGTGCTGACTGGCATTCAAGGTACGGACTTAATTGAAACTAGCCAAGAGAACTCTCTGTCTGATAAGATTCTCACTGAGGAGGAGTTACATGTTGCCAGTAGACTCGGACAAGGTTCCATGCTACTTGATGTTGCAAAATATCTATCGTTATTGAGTAAGCTGCCGCGAGTACTAGATGTGTGTGCCACACTCCTGGAGTTCTACAATTGGCTTTTATCCTCGTGAAGTGACATGGATTTGTAAATATGTATATAAATAAACAATGAATTTTGTGATCCTGTATAGACAATATCAACACACACAAGCAATGCTAGTCAAGCGTAAGGAGAAGAGTTGGGTTTGACAGGCTAAGCTCCTCAAGTCCTCCTCTCACCACACATTTAGAAGTTGTGTGACCATTCCCTCCTCCAGGTGGAGGGCATGCAACCCTCATTATCGCCATAGGAAGCCCTGACCAACATCTTTGATGGTGTAGACAGGGTACCATCCCTTTCTATACACCTTTCCCCCTTTCTGGTCTATCCTTCCGAGGATGAGCCCTGCCCCACTCCATGACAACCAGTCCACGCAACTTAGCATAAGCCAAGATCTGCTAATGGCTGGAGGCAAAATGAACATCATCATGGGGGCCATCCCTCTACAACAAACACTGCATGCCTCACCTCTCCCCTCCTCATCATATGCGCTTGATAACCCACTGTATAATCCCTTCCATGCGAATAGTTTTATCCTGTCTCAAGGCCTAATCCTTGGTTCACATTTTGCAGGCCCCCCTACGGTAGCCGATATGGAGCACCCAGTGCAGCTGGCTTGCAAGGATGCTATCCACCGTCGAAGGGAGTATGCAGCACAAGCTCCTCCACCGGAACGCTACGTACCTACCCTTAAAAGGATGATGTAGGACTTCGTGCAAACATGTTCAATGCCCAAGTCACCGCAAGACCACCAACCTCACAAAGAACTGCGACAAGGCCACGCTGTCGAAAGTGAAAATCACCCTTCCGAGTGCCCACGTTGCATTGCCCAAAGCATGATCTTAACCACTTCCTCTTTCTGGGTTACACTCTACGCCGAGTACTCACGGCAGCTGTTACCTCAATTGTATCCACATTGCACGTTCCAAAGACGGTTGCAATATCTCAAGTGTATCTCCCTATCTCAACAACTGCTTCTCTAACAATGAGGCTAGGACACAATCATCACTGTAATATCCATTTCCTGAGCCTTCAAAGTTTGACATTTCCCAACCGATTAAAAGGCTGATAGCCTCAACATATTGCAATGATTGTACTAAGGCAAGTCCAAAAAAAAGAGAGGAGAAAAGATAAGAGAAAAAAATAAAGAAAGAAAAAAGCACAAGAAAAAGAAACAAAAAAGAAAATGGAAAAGAAAAAAAGAAAAGAAAAGAATGAAAAGATACGAAGTACCCACGATCACAGCACAACACCTAGGGGTCCTCAAATTAGGTACGTCCAGTGACCTTGGTCGACTGGCTCCGTCCCTAGTCCCCTAGCCCTTTAGCATCACCCATGATTGTTCAGGGCACTACAAGGGCAGGACATACCTAGGGAGCTTGTCTCGCCTCTGGTTAGACCTGTCACCCTGACCCATTTGCACAATTCCCTCTTGCACTCTGCCTTAATACCATTGCAATCAATTCTGGTAATTAGCACAGCATGAATGGCCATGAAAAGTACACCGTCCTCATCAAGCAAGTACGATAGCTCCCAGCTACTGAAAGTGCGGGCCCCCTGTGTTCAATTATATTACGTCATGCAGTCACAACGTAAAGGATGTCTCATACACCTTCACATGTACTTCTTCTCAACATGGACAACTTTGCTTCATCCACAAATTGTTACGAGAAACCAGCCTGCGGTCTTCTAACTACGTAATATCTAAGTATGCATGAGCACTCACATAATATTTGCACCGAAATATACACACAGTTTGGGTCCTCAAGTGCAAGAAAATACTCTCAGCTTGCTTAGAGTTTGACCTGTCTCCCAAACTAATTCAACTATGTCTTGTGCACGATAGAGAAGACTAGCACTACCCCTAGGGAGAGACCACCTATGAAAGGTTTTCAATTGCAGGTATTGAAGACTCCAACGAAAGTGTCGTTCTCTCTTCATCGACACCCAACTCTGAATTCTTATCATTTATCATCTTGCAAGCCTGCCAAGAATCGTCATGTGCAAAATCCCCAACAAACCAACACTTGTGCTGGCCATCAATGCAATCCCCAACAAAGAATAGCCCTACCACCAACTCCAACAACCCTACCACCAGCCACCTAGGCCACCAACGTGCCCCCAATGACCTTCCTCCACACCATCACCAACACTTCTCCACGGAAACCACCGATGTCCCTTCCACCCGCGTCTTTAGTGCATGCCAAAGCCTACTACCTATGACGGTGAGTGCCATGGGAAAAGCTAAAGCAAAAGACAAAGGCGCACAAGGAAAAGCGCAAGTCAATACTTTTGTAAAAGAGTGCAAGAGCATCATGATTTAATTTAAGGAGCGTTGGGCTCTCACGCGTGCAATTTGTAAATGTAGACGAGCAGTGGAAAGGAAGCTAGGAAGATAGAAGGACAATGGGAAAAAGGGCCTTAGCCACGGTCGATCATGTAAAAAAGGGGATAAGGGGATGACCGCCCAAAAGGGATTTAGGGTTTTGTATATAAAGTTGAAAAGTGAATAAGAAGCTCATTCTTGTGTGTGGCCAAAAGTGGCTCTCCTCTTCTTCTTCTTCTTCTTCTTCTTCTTCTTGCTTGCTTGAGCTTGTGCTTGAGAGAGGGAGTGTGAGAGTGTGAGGGCGAGGGACCGGGGAGGAGAAGCTCTCCATCTTCTCCTCTCTTCTTCTCTTCTCTTCTCTTCTCTTCTCTTGCTCGCGGCTATGGAGCTTGGAGAGTGGAGCTTGAGGATGGAGCTTTCTTGAAGCTTGCACTTGGATCGTGGAGCTACCGGAGTGCGCGGGAGAGGAGATAACTCGATCGGCATGGAGGTAAGCTCACTACACCCGTAGATATGGATGGCGCATTGGCTATGTGAGAGGTAGCCACTAGTGCTCGGCTTGGAACGCTTGAAATAATAAGCGGTCCGTGGGTCTTGGCGATTGAGTGAAAGCTCCCACAGGGGCCAAATTGAAACCTTGTAGATCACGCTCATTATCATCATGGAGAAGCTATATTGAATTGCTTGTAAAGTCTCTCATGTTTCTTAATATTGTCACAAGAGGAGGCCATCGCTTCCCCTCTTCCCTCATATGACGAGCAAACTATGCTCTCTCTATCTCTCTCTCTCTCACAAGAGTGGCAAGAAGGGAAGACGGAGGAGGTAGCCATCAAGTATGAAGATGCCATCGGTGGAAACTCCAACTACTGCAGCTTTGGATTTTGCATGAACTTCACAACTTCCTGTTCTAACCTCAGAATTGTGAGTCGATATTTTCCCTGCAAGGCCTCTTGTAAGAAGATACCCACCTCCCCAAATCAAGGGATCAACCGTCTCACTAGCAAGCAAAGCAATCAAAAAGTCCTCCTGGCAGCCAAGATCATCGACATCAATCCTACAAGGAGGAGGAGGCGGATACAATGGGGCCAAAAGCTTCTTCATGCTTTCCTTGAGGTTAGCCATTTCCCATGAATCTGGAGCACCATTGCTAGGGTCAATGAAATCGAGATGTGGGCCAGGCTCAGCAACACTGGTGGGTCTGATACCAAGCGGGGCTCCAGGAACTCGGAGCCCATGGCTGTGGTGTTGAAGGCTGGGGTGAGGTCTCGAACATTTCTGTTCTGGGGAAGCCCAATGCCACTATCATCGTGTCGACGTAGGCAAGTGATGTCAAAGTGAGGGTCGGAGAATCACACATGGTGGGCTACCACATCCTTCTGGTAGTAACTATTATCTACCCGTGTGCTAGTACTACTACCATCACTGTTGTTCTTCTGATTTGATCTTATGGAAAAGGCAACTAGCAAGGCTCGACTCTTCTCTCCTCCCACTTCATTATCAATAATTGAGCACGCAACCATGAGAGGGCATGACTGTTGTCTTGAGTTGACCCTTAACCCTACTTCTAAATTAGCCAACCCTTCTCTTTCCTTCTCTCCTCTTTCCCTATTGCCTCCTTTCTTTCTCTTCTCAGACTGCATGTCTTGTCGGCAATGGCGTGGCCAATAAGCTTATGAAAGCCATGGATAGAAAAGAACGTAGCTCATGCACATTTTTAGGTATAGGCCACTTCAATATTGCTTCTATCTTCTTAGGGTCAACCTTAATACCTTCTGATGACACAATATGACCTAAATATTCAATTTCTGTTTGAAAGAACTCACTCTTTTCCGGATTAGCATGCAATTGATTATCTTTCAACAACTTGAAAACCAAAGACAGATATTCATAATGCTCTTTCTCATTTTTACTGAATACCAAAATATCATCAAAGAATACTATAACACAATGTTGATATTTCAAAAATATGCGGTTCATCATTCTACTAAATGTAGCAGGTGCATTAGTCAATCCAAAAGGCATCACTAGAAATTCATAATGACCAAATTGTGTTCTAAATGCAGTCTTGAATATATCAGATTTATCTAATCTTACCTGATGATAACCAGATTTAAGATCTATTTTACTAAATATGGCAGAACCTTGTAGTTTATCCATAAGATCATCTACCCTAGGAATTGGATATCTTTTCTTTACAGTAATCTTATTTAGGGCACGATAATCAATGCACATACGATAAGTATTATTATTCTTCTGTACCAACAAGACAGGTGCGCCAAATGGAGAACTACTAGGTCTAATTAATCCTCTGTTTAATAATTCCTCAACTTGATTTTGAATTTCTTTCTGCTCTATCTGGTTATGCCTATATGGTGCTTTACAAGGTGGTTGTGTACCAGGAATTAAATCTATTTTGTGGTCTTCAGGACGTGAAGGAGGTAGTCCAGGTGGTAGATCTTCAGCAAAACAATGTTTAAATTGTGCAAGGAATTCTTTATGCCTAGGGTGCATATGTTTTTCTTTAGCTTGAAGTTCATTCACCCAAATTAGATAAGATTTACTACTTTTGTGTAATGCACGTTTAGCTTGAGTATGAGTAAGCAGTGGGAAAGCATTAGATGCGTGTATACCATACAATGTAATGCTTTTTCCTTGAAAATAAATGTTAATTGAATGTGTGGAATAATCTATGTCAGGATTATGCTGATGACGCCAAGGCATACCGAGGATAATATCACTGGACTGTAATGGTACAACTAGAAAATTCCTTCTTCAGTGTATTCACCAATTTGAATTTCTAAATCATGCACCTCTTGTGTTCCATTATACCTTGTGCCTAAGAATGCTGCTTTAATGTGATAAAGAGTAGGAACAGTTTGTAATTTCAATTCTTTCACTAACTTTGTAGAAATAAAATCATGTGTACTACCATCATCATGCAAAATAATCTTTTATTTTCCATGTACTAAACATTTCATTGTCAACAAAGAATGTGGAGTTGGCATACCTTGTAAAGTATCCGAAGGAGTAGTAATGTTGTCCTCATCTTCCGTAAAGTCAGGCGTTCCCTCATGTTCTTCATCTTCCATTGCTCCAAGATAGTTGATATGGACATGTGGATTCTTCGATTGGCAATTGGCTGCTAGATGTCCAGGTTGATGGCATTTGTAACACACTATAGGTTTGGCTTTAGATACATTGTTTGCAATGGCAGGAAGTCTAGGAATATTAGGATTTAGCTGTGAGGATGGCTTAGGGTTTTGATTGGTATTTGATGGCAAAGGAGGTGGTTTTGTCCAAGACTTATAGAAAGATGATGAAGGAAATCGACTTTGATTGAATCTTCTAAAATTTGAATTGAATTACTTTGAACCATAGTTACCATTTGCTTGAAATTTTTGTGGACGCTTGTCTCTTCCTCGAAGCTTGTCTTCAGTGTCATAAGCTAAAGAAATTGCATCTTCAAGAGTTGCAGGCTTGAACATATTGACTTCAGCGTAGTAATGCCCAAGTAATCCAGACATATACTTGCGCTTGTGAGTCGCTTTAGGTACGTCTTCAAGTATGCGTAGTTGGAGTAAGGCATTCCAAAAGCGTTCGGTGTACTGAGAAATAGGCTTACGATCTCTTTGCTGAAGAAGGTCCCATTGCTTTATGGCTTTTTCATGGAATTGTGGAGGAAGGAAATTCTGCATGAACTTCTTCTTGAAACTCTCCCAGGTAGTGGGACAATCTATGCTCTTACGAACCATGGTCCACCAAAGAGATGCTCTATCCACTAAATGATTAGTGACACACTTGATTTTATCTTTTTCAGCATATGTCTCTTCATGAAAGTAATCATCAAACTGACTGATGAATGCAAGAACAGTTTTTCCATCTTGAGTGCCATTGAAAGTACGGAATTTGAAATTTATTTTACTTATCTTTGTTTCTTTGCGGATGGATTGAGCTTCGAGAGTCGCATCAATGGTTTGTCGTATAAGATCTTCGGGTTGTGGTCCATCTTTGTCGGTAGTCGATCTTTGTAAATTGGCCAATTGAACTTGCAAGGCTTGCCGGGCTCTTCGTTCTTCGTCCAACTGCATCATAATTAAATCCAACTTTTGTTCCATCGTAGGTTCAAGAAGATCGCCTTCAGCCATTAAATCATCCATATTTTGTTCCGTCATCCTGTAAAAATTCAAAAGACCTCACACTCTCAAAATCCAATTAGCGGGATGAGCGTAGCTCAAAGTCGGGTGTACAAGGCTTATAGATTTTTGTTTGGCTTTCACGGTCTTCGACTTCTGCGGTTACGGGGTTTGAAATCTTCGTAAAATTTGCGTATGACCTTCTGCATGTGCTGAAACTGGTTCAGCAAGTCTGCGTATGTGAACAGAGTCTTCCAGGGAACAACTTTGCAGTTCAGTGCTTCTGCGCAGGAACAGTCCTTATGGGAGTTTTTGGCATAAGTCAGTTCTGACTTCTGGGAACTTGTTTGACTTGCAGAGTAACAAAACTTAATGTACTTGTTCAACTTTGAGGATTTGTGTGTCTTGAGACTTATGGGATTAAGCTTGAAGCTTAAGCTAACTGCCACGTCGAATTTTAGGGGGGGGGTGTTTTCTCACGCCGAAAATCACGGGGAAGGGCCACTAATGCTGCCGAATTGACAATTGAAATATCTAAGCTTTTTAAAAGCTTAGTTTTTAACCTTTTAAGCTTTATACAAGATATGAAACTTATCTCCGATATTCTGAGAAGACGACTTGATAGAAGGAGAAGTTGACGTGGTCCTTAGCCTCCTTAGGCTAGTCCTTCACGATCAGAGGCTGTAGACAGAGGTTCTTGACCGCCAGGAATCCACCCGTATCAGCCGTTCGCGGTGAGACTGACCGTAGAGCTCGATCGTTTCAGGAGCTCCGCCTTCGCACAAGATGGGTATCGATTGGAAGCTCTCGATCTCAGCTTCACTCTGATACCACTGGTGCACAGATCGGATGCTGTATGCTCGTGTAGTGAGCGCCGGAAGGTCCCCAAGAATAAAAGAACTCTACTTTTTGCACAAAACTCAAGGTAGAAAGCAAGCATGACATGAACAAGAGACCAATTGGGTGCAATCTCCAGGTAGGCGCCCATCAAAATATAAGTGATAACTCGAATACACGCTATCCTCCAATGCTTTCCTCTGCCACTGCTGCTATCTCTACACATCAACTGAAGCATTCACAATCATTAGTAAAATAATACAATTAAACCGACAAAAGTGAATACCTAGCAGTCTTCAGCTACATAAATAAATCAATTGGTTAGAAATCAATCCTAACCTTAATTTATCACGAGTGCACACTCTAAACTCATAAACGTTTATTAATTTAATATGTATTTTACGAAATCACATGCTATGGAATCACCCATGTACACACTAAATTAATGAAACGCCCGAAAAGGATAGGCGTCCCCATCAACTTCTCGCACAAAGAATCCACTTTGTGTATGAGCCTCAGTCAACAAAGTTTACGGAATCCACAGTAAAACCTCACAGAATCCACCGTGAAATATGCCTCCTGGCATCAATCAAAGCTTGAAGCTCTTGAGATTCCTTCAACAATCTATCCCTCTCCTCAGTCACATTAACCATTTGGGTTGTAGTGTCATCCAATTGAGTGTGCAAACTAGAAATTTCCATTTTCTGAGCATCAATGATCTTAGTTTGCTACTCCACTTGGGTAAAAAGATTAGAAAATTGTTCATGAGCAAAAGCTAGCTCCTCATTTTCTTTTTTCATCTCTTCTTTGGCTTGTTGAACTTCGTCATAGCAAGAGGAATAGAGTTGCTGGATACATGCAGTCACCGAGAGCTCAATAGAATGATAAATGTCTTGACATAGGAAGGAAATTGCATCTCCAGCTACCAAATGTTGTATTGAAGGAATGGAAATCTCCAAAGTACCATCACACAATGTGCTCTAAAAAGATTTGGCATTGTGAGAAAAGATGGTAATTAACTGCTAGATTAAACAAGAATGGATATAGGAGGAGGAGATGGGGCTAATTCAACCACTCATTTAAGGCATTTCCTCTGAACTATCACAGGAGGGATAGGATCAAGATCCTCAATGATAACATCAGTGTGTCTAGTAGAAGGAGGAGCTTCTGGTGGATCGACTATCAAGGTAGGAACCAAATGTAACATTAGTTACATTACCCATGGTGGCTCTTACAAAGTGTTGATCCATCTTTGACAAAAAGTTATGCCTTTCAACACCATTCTGGAAGTTGTAAACAACTCCTTTGAAAGGTAATTAGAGGGTTTCTTGGCAGGCATAAAGTCCTGAAGAAATTGACATAGTTACTTCCACATAGGATTAGAGATCATGGAGACACTGATGCCGGAAGTAGTTAGAACCTTCTTGGGATCCAACACATCTTGAAGGGTGTCTTGGCAGGCATAAAGTCTTGAAGAAATTGACATAGTTACTTCCACATAGGATTAGAGATCATGGAGACACTGATGTCGGAAGTAGTTAGAACCTTCTTGGGATCCAACACATCTTGAGTCTACTTCTGCAACTACTTAAGGATATCCTCATTCAAGAAAAATTGCCTAGTAGTAGGGAAAGAGTCTCCCTGATAGGGTAAAGACAAAGCCTTGCCCAAGCTTTTAGGCATCAGTTTGATCATTGTTCCTCTTATGGGGCCAGACCTCTTACTATAAGAGGCTAGAAACTAATCACAAGTATCATTATCCTCTAGGATAAGTGGCAATGAGAGTGCGACGAACGTGGCTAAGTGCACTTTGTTGAAAAGAACTGACTCCAATAATAAAGAATAGTCATGAGACACCAATGGGACGTATTGAACTGGAGGAGGAGTACGAGGCACCATTGAGATGGCTTACACACACACCACACACACAGACAATCACAACGAATGCCTACAAAACAACATGATAGGAATAAGATATCAATATGAAGAAATTGACACAAACTCGATCAACTAATTGACCACCCCAAGCAATCAACATCCTAGGAAAAATTCGGCATGACCTCTACACACATGTGATCAAAATCTTCATGTGATGCAATACAATCAGACACCCTGAATCCCTATATCAGGCAGAAAAGAAAATAACAAGACATACCGTATCCCTCACACGTCCAAATAGCCAAAAGAAAAAGTGAAAATCTCAAAAGAACTAATCATATTAACATGACATTAGAACTTGTAACCACAATTAACATCGACAACAAACTCTAGACAAGACTCTATTGTCACCCATCCCCACGAATGGCATTTATTAAAAAGAGAATGTGCAATGTAGGGGAATTAAATATAATGAAGGGTTCATTTTAACAATGTTATTAAGAATGGGTGAGATTTTATTAGATTATAAACCTTTAAAAGAAAACGTCGGTTCTATCTTATCCTTTAATTAAAAATTATGAAGTGTTAAACGGTGCTTCTTTATCGTAACCCCAATGAGCTAATATTTTTTTCTTATGTGGCTAATCAACAATATGGATAAAAAGTGAAGCACAAAAGTCCAATAACTTTTTTAAATTTTTAAACTATTTTTGGAGAGTGGAAAAGAATTTTGCAAAGAATTTACATTAAAAAGAACGGGGTTTTTTTCAATTAATTGTTTCCAATTACTTTCCATAATTTCAGCCTATACAAATAACATAAAAATATGAAAAAAAAGGGAAATTTTGGGATTTTTTTTAAATTGGTTCCACCATTTTTCAACCATTTTTAAGCAAATTTTCATGAAATTAAGGGTTTTTAATGATTTTTAAAGTTGCTATGATCATTATCATCAAATAAAAAGTTTGAAAATTTTTAGAAAGTTGATAAATTGTTTCAATAATTTGTCATAATTTTTCCAAAATATTTTTGGTATTTTTATAAAAAATTGGGATTTTTATAAGGTTTATTATGTTTTAAATAATTTTCAACTTTGATTATTTACTCATTGGGTTTGAAATTTAATATTAAATTTTCTAAAATTGTCTTGATTTTTTTTTTCCATTTTTAGTCTCATTTTCAATATTTTAATGAATTTTTGTATGACTTTTTACTAATTTTACCATTTTTTAAAATGAATTTTTACGGGTTTTGCAATTTATGGGAATAAAATAATCAAAGTCGGGACAACAAGGTACCTATTGACAACAGCCACACAGTGAATGGCAACTCCTTGTCACTGACGAAACTAGTTGCGCATCCTCGTGAACGGGGGCTTGAAACACACATATGTGACTATGTACGCACAGTGTGTGAATAGCAGCTACAAAGGCATAGAAAATTCCAACACGTCAATATGCGATCTAGCACGCGAACATGCACCAAAAATGTAGACAATGAGGGCGTGATCTCGGAGGCCAAAAACGAGGCCTGGGGTGGGTGTGGGACCGTAGGGGAAAAGGGGCCTTAGGGGGGGGGTCTTTTGGTGTTTGTTTTTCTTTGTGGTTGTTATCTTCTTTGGGTTTTGGGGGTTCGGGTGGGGAGGTTAAGGGGAGGGTTGTAGGTTTAGGGGGTGGGTGGGGGAAGGGGGCTTAGGAGGGGTAGGGTGGGTTTCTGTGGGGAAGGCACGCAGGGGTTAATTGGGGGGGGCCGGGGGGGGGGGGGGGGGGGGGGGCAATGGGGTGGGGGTGGGAGGGAAAGCAACGAGGTGGGGGAGGTAATGGGGTGGGGTTTGTGGAAACCAACAAGCGGCGAGGGGTGGCCCAAGGGAAGCGGGGCGGGCGTAACGGGAGCTAGGAGCGGCAAGGGTGTTGGTTGGAGGGAGGGCAGAGATCACCAGCGGTAGCGGCAAAGCTCCAATGATAGCAGGCAATGGGGGCAGTGCGTGAAGGAGAGGAAGAAGAGGAGAAGGATGAAAAGGAGGAGGAGGGAGGGGAGGAAGGACGAGCAGGAGGAGAAGGGAGGAGCAGGAGAGAGGGAAGAGAGAGAGGGAGAGAGAAGAAGGAGGAGAAGAAGAATGGAGGAGCACGGAGAGAGAAGAAGGAGAAGAAGAATGGAGAAGCAGGGAGAGAGGGGAGAGAGAGAGGAAGATCGGGGAGTGAGAAAGAAAGAGAGAAAGAAGAGAGAAGAGGGAAGAAGGAGAGGGAGGTGGGGGGAGGGGGGAGGGGGTGAGGGGACGCGAGAAGGAGGTTAGGGGGCCAGGGGGGAATCATTTTTAAAAAGTAAATAAAAATCAAAATAAGAAGAGAGGAGAAATAGCCCCCCTCTTCCCGCACACGAGCATGGGTAGCAGGGGGTAAAAAAATTTGCAGTGCAAGGAACGGGGAGTGAATGCATGGTGGACGATGGAACAAATGCGATAGGTATGTCGAAAGATGGAAACAAGGGCATTCATGTGCAAACCCACACAACTTCGGGACACAAAAATAGACAAAAATTAATTGCCAAATATCCGTCGTTGGAGCAAAGTGCGGAAAAAAGAAAAATATACGGAATGATGTGTCGGATAGGCCTAACACATTAGAATGCCATTCCGACAGAGACAAAATCTGTTCACGTGGAAAAAACAAAAAATATATATTCGATACGAGGCAAAAAAATTAATACAAAATGATTTGGCAGTCAAAACGCTACGAAGTGAACATCGAAAATGTCTGCAGGAATAAGACAGGCTAGATGGGAAAGGTTGAATGCAGTTCTGAGGATGGGAAGGTGCGTCGTAGGGGAAAAACGACAAAAACACAAATAAAAAGAAAGTTAGAAATCAATACGAAAAAAGTCATGCATCAGAACGGAGGGCAACGAAAAGGAAAAATGGCAGGGGATGGGAGTGGAACAGGTTCGTCCGGTCAAAACACAGTTCTAAGGAAGGGTGTTAAGGGTCATTCACATGAAAAAAGAAGAAAAAATATCAAAAAAATGCACTGAAAATTTAATAAAATAAAATTGGTAGGTTGGAAGAGAAGGGGGGAGAAAGAAAAAGCAAGCAAGAGGCCAAACCTAACAGGGTTATGCAATCAAAATTAAATTCAAAGGTAACTAAGGCAAGTTCACATGGAAAAATAATTAAAAACGCACACAAAAATACCCGAATTGACAGAAAAATTAATAACAGAAAAACTGTACATTGGAATGATGGGCAAGAAAAATGAAAAATGTCCAGGGGAAGTTGGAACGCTAGTGCATTAGATTGTTTTTTATGATACGAAAAAGGCACATTCGCATGGAAACACGTGAAATGGATAGAAAATTATGCAAAAATGAATAACTCAAGATCTGTGGCTCGAAACAAGAAGTTGTAGAAAGGAAAAGTGGCCAGTTCAAAGGGACAAACAAGGCTATAAGGTTGGAGGTGGGTGTTGGTGAACGTAGGATGCATTCACATTGAAGAACGTCAAAACAAGGAATAACGGGAACCAAAACAGGAATGGCTGTAGGAAGGGGGTAAAGAAGGACGAGTGGGGAAGGGACCCCATCAAAGTACAATTAGATAATGGCATACATGCATGATCAGATCGTAGTATATGCATGAAGGTATGCAATGTAAACGTGCCAGGACACATCCCTACACTTAAGAACTTACCAGGAAGGGTGAACTGAGCAACAAGGACCTAAGACCACACATCATACAAATCATGGACATCCCCACACTTAAAACATGACTATCATGGAAAAACAAAAGGTGTAGGGTTAGAAAAACTTAGCCCATATTGCCGAGGATTGAAGTTGATTGTCAATGTCATGTGTTGTGTCATCATCAGCTGTAGGAGGTACCAAAGTGTCTTCACGTCACACGTCTAGCATGGCAAGGACCATGCAACAATACCCAGGGAGGAAGAGTGGCTGAAGAAATCATGGGAAATCAGTGATGACGAAGGATATTGCACTCAGCTCACAGTCACTTCAAATGGAATGAAAGAACAGTCACTCACCCCACAACAAACATTGCTTGATTGAATAATGATGGAAATCCAATTTCACACCCAGTTTAGAAATCAAGAAGGGAGATGGTTTAGAGGGAGTATGCTAGTGTGCACAGTTGATGGTGCATTAGTGCGGTCAACCCGGTCTGGCATAGGTGCAAGCAGGAAGGCCAAGGAGCCATGTAGTGCAGTGTATAAAACAGGGTGACGTGTCCTGGGGTGATGCCAAAGACCCATCCCACATGTGCATAGGGAGACGAGAATGTACCTGACGCGAAGTGTTGTAACGTCCTTTACTCTGCACCTCTCAATTTTTGTTTGAGGAAACATCAGTCACTCTTAGTCCCCCCTCTGTCTCTCACTCTATTAATAGATACTTGAAGACAACCCATTCATGAAACTCATTGATGTAATCCTCTCTGTCACTTGTATAGAGGGTGTATGCCTTGTGTGCAATTGATGGTGCAACTATGCATCCTGCCATGTGCTAGCATATGGTGCAAGAAGGAAGGCTAGGGAGCCTTATATTGCCATGCATAGGAACAAGTTGATGCTTTGTGCATTGAGAGGCCCATATCCCATGCATGCAATGCTCCATTCACACATCTCATCTCTTTGTTGGATATAAAGGGCAAGGATTGGTCACTCAGCCCACCCTCCGTCTCACACTCTGTTGATAAATATAGAGGGCATCCCATACTCACATCCCCATCCAATTAGGATGAAAGCTCACAATGATCTAGGTTTGTTAATGAGGATCAAATTTGTCTGGTTGATGATGCCAACGTGGATTGGTTTATGTAGAGGAATACCTAGGGAGGTAGCCAACAAGTTCGGTGCTTGGATTACATGTTGGAAACTTAGTCTGTTGTAGGAATCAAAAGCACTAATGGGGTTACAAAATTCAGTGCACTAAGGGAGGTGGCTCGAAAACTTCTTATGCAAGAGTTCGGCTAGAGATTCAATGATATTGGACTACGGGGTGTTACCACCTTGTCCACAACTAGCTTTCCATCCAAGGTGGTGTGTGCCACCTTTTCTTGGAACAAGGCCTCTTATGAAAAAAAATTGCTTACTTTTCTCCTATAATCGTTTTTAAATTTTTTCTTTTCTTTTCTTTTTCCCTAATCTTGAGGGTGTTTCCACCTTTTCTCGAAGAATAGATCGACATGATAGGGACCAAAGTCCTTTTCTCCCATGATCAATATTTTTTTTCTTTTTTTTAAAAGATTGTTTTTGAAGAGTAGAATAGCAAGAACACCATGTATTAGAACCATCCTCGCCACCTCTGCTGCATCAGACAAAAAGGAAGCCAAGGAGAAGGGATAGGTGGCTACGAGGGACTATCAACATAGAACCACATCATTAGGATCAACAAGAGGATTATCAGGAGTATTAGGTAAAGGCGTATCAACCATCATATAAGGAATGAGGAAGCTATCGACGATGATTTTTAGGATCTCCAGGGAGGATAATACTTCTTGAGGCGATAACCATTAACCAGGAAGGGATCATCCGAAGCATCGACTGTCGGCAAGGATTGAGCCATTAGGATTGATGGCAAGTACCTTATAAGGGCCCATATAAAATTGTTGAAGCTTTCTTGGAAACTTGCCAAGTTGGGAATCATAAGCTAGGACTACGTTTTCTTCCTTGAACTCTTTCTCCTTGATGAAGCTATCATGATAGGCCTTTTTGCGAGCTTGCATGTCTTCCATGCACTATAGGGCTATCCTGCAAATCTCATCGAGACACTCCAAGTGCAAGAGACAACATTGCAGGGATTCATCATCTCCCAAGTATTCTTTGATGGCCATGCACACAGAGAAGGTAGCTCGAGTTTAACAGGAGAGACGGCTTATGTTTCATACACTAGCTGGAAAGGGGTTTGTCCTATAGCCGCCTTATGGGAGGTTCTGTATGCCTAGAGGGCCTCTATAAGTCAATCATCCCAATCACGACGATATGCGGCTATCATTCTTGTTGTCAAAATCAAGCAAAAGATATGATTGGTAACTTCGATTTGGCCATTGGCTCTGGGGGGTAATAGGGTCTGGACTTATGATGACAGATCTTGTATAGTTCTGTCAACTCTTCAATTATCTTGTTAGGGAAGTGGGTAGCTCGATCACTGACAAGCTCTAGGGAACTGCCAAAGGAGATGATGATGTTCTCGTATAGGAATAGAGCCATGCTGTTGCCATCATCCTGCTTTAGGGTTTTAGCTTTACACCACTTGGTTACATAGTCTATACAGACCAAGATGTATCTATTCTATTTCCTTTTGGTTGGCAAATCAATGGGGCCTAGAAATCAATTCCCCACTTCTCGAATGGCTTTAGGGAAAGGATAGGTTGCAAGGGCATGGCACTGGATTTGGTAGGCTTTCCCATTTGCTGATAAGCATCACACCATTTGCAGTAATCATAGGCATCCTTGTGGAGGGTTGGCCACCAATATCCTGCGAGCAAGACCTTTTGAGTTGTTGTGTCTTCTGCGAAGTGTCCACCACAAGGCTCATCATGGCATGATTTCAATATGATGCCAATCTCTTCTCCTACCACACATCTTTGCAAGACTTTGTCCTTGCCTTTCTTGTACTATAGAGCACCTCCTAACAGGGTGTAGGGGGTTGATTCCAATAAAAGCTTCTTCTTCTCATGGCTTGAAATGCCTAGAGGATACTGTTGGGTTGCTAGGAGGTTGGCTATGTCTGCGCACCATGGGGTAACTGTTTCAGCTAGAAACAAGGAAGCATCAGGAAGATCTGGATCATCTTGCTCTTTTTCATAGTCAAGACATGAGAGCAACCGAGTTTGGTAACCACTTCAAAGTTGAACTCTTGAAACAGAAGGAGCCATCTCATCATTCTTCCATTCACATCAGCCTTGTTCATTAGGAAGGACAAGGCTTCATGGTCCATATAGAATTTGAAGTGCGTTGATAGCAAATAATGTCGGAACTTCTCCACCAAGTCAAACATCATTGCTAGACACTCAAGCTCTGTCACTGTGTACTTTCGCTCTCTGTCGGTTACTTTTCGTCTTGCATAATAGATAGGTTGATCTAACTTAGAGGGGCCCTTTTGTCATAATACTGCACCTAGGCCTTCAGCTGATGCATCAATGTGCACATGGTGGAACTCCTTCATCCAATCAGGAGGCTACAGGATGGGTTCTTCAATCAAACACTGCTTCAGGGTGTTGAATACCTTGTCACGATTAGTGGTCCATGTAAACTCGACAACTTTTTTAAGGAGTTTATACAAAGGGTATGCCTTTTTCACAAAGTGCACGATGAATCTTTTGTAATATCCCACATGGCCAATAAATCCCCTCAATTGTTTTAGATTGGTTGGGGCTGTTAAGGCAGTAATCTTCTCAATCTTAGTAGGATCTGTTGCTATCCCTTTTGCAGAGACAATGTGGCCTAAAAGGACTCTTGATGAGATGCCAAAGATACATTTGTTAAGGTTGAGAGAAATCCCATACTCTTGATATCTGTCAAAACACTACTCTAAGTGTCCCCAATGCTCATAGATTAGGCTATAGATACAAAATTCATTGAGATACAACTCGATGAAATCATGTAGATGGTTCTGGAAGGCAGCCATCATCACTCGTTGGAAGGTAGTAGGAGCATTATAAAACCCAAATGGCATCACTCTGTAAGCATAGGTTCCCCATTCTATTGTGAAGATTGTTTTGGATTGGTCCTCTTCTGTAATTTGGACTTGATTGTATCCACTGAATCCATCCAAGAGGAAATAGAGCTCATGACCTGCCACTCTGTCCAACAATTGGTCTGTGACAGGGATAGGGAAATGATCCTTCTTTGTCTAGGAATTTAGCTTTTAGAAGTCCACACATATTTGCAATTTTTCGTTCTTCTTAGTTACTACCACAATGGGAAAATCCCATTCACTGTTAGCCACTGGATAAATGAACTCAGCTTCAAGGTGCTTCAGTAATTCAGCCTTCACTAGGGTAGAATAATGTGGATTCATGTGCATCTATCTTTGCCTCACATGTTTGGCATCAGGTCTAGGTCGATGTGGTGTTGGCATAATGTGGGATCAATCCCCTTTAAATCTTTATACGGCCATGCAAACACGTCCAAGTTCTCCTTTAGTAGGTCTCACATGACCAATAGTTCTTCTTTTGGAAGATTTAGACCCACCTTTAAGTGACATTCAGTACCGTTACCATCCACACAAATGTCAATTTCTTTTCTCCTTCCACTTCTTGGATGAATGTCCCATGGACTGCGTCTTGGTAGTGTTGAGATATCGAGCTCCACTCGTGATACGCCAGGGTGACCGTTGTGTATTTATGTCACCGACTTGTCAGTTGCAGACGCGGTTGGTACACCGCCCATGAATAATAGCTACATGATAGCTATCTTATCTACTCTAGTTCGTGGCTCAGTTAGTATGCCACCTTAGTTAGTTGAGTTTGGTTTGAGACCCATATATAGGGTTCTTCTATTTCTTTGTATTAGAGTTCTTTTGGCTTACACAACTAAGAAGAGGAAAACTGTTTTCAGCCTCCACCCTTGTGTGTCTTCCCCCATTGTGCAAGCAAGAAAGCTTCAAGCGAGACTCCTTCCTTCTCTCCCACAATCTTGACATGGTATCAGAGCCTTGTTCGTGGTAAGGAGCTCAAGAAAGCAAGCCAAGCTCGCGGTGTTCTGGTAAGAGGAGCAGTGTTGCTTTCATTTTCTGTTTTGGGAGCAGATCTCTGCAGGTAGCACAGCCGGAAATTGCAGGAGTGCATTGTCTCAGGTTGAGACGCCCTTCGCGCTGAAGCAAGAGGGCAGTATTTTTGATTTGAGGCCATTTCGGGGCCTGTTTTGGAGGCGGAAGTTTTCTGCACGCACTCAGGAAAAAGCCCTGTTTTATGCTGTGCGACCACTGTTCTACAGGTCGGTGAAAATTTACCACAGAAATTGCATCGTATGCTTGTGCGCAGAGACATTGGGAGTTACAGAATCATCCTTGGTTTCTGTTTATGCAAAATCATCACTAGGAAGTGACTGTGTGGTCAAATACCACTTTCGCCAGTTTTGCAGATTTGCCCTTGTGAGGCTGAAGCTGTGTTCTTTGCAGTGACAGAACTTTTTGCAGTATTCTGTAATGGCGTCTGATTCTGTCTCACAGATTGTCACTGAAAAGCTTGACAAGAACAACTTCCAAGCATGGAAGTTTAGAATGACGAATTTCCTTATGGGAAAAGGATATTGGGAATTTGTTGCAGGAAATGAAGAAGAACCAGTTCTTCCTGATGTTCCCAATCAACAGCAAATGCAGGCATTCAAAGCATGGCATGAGAGAGCCAGGAAAGTTATGTACTGGCTGTCTATCAGTATTTCAGACTCTATGATTGTGCATATTCAGGATGCAAGTACACCAAAGGAGGTATGGGATACTTTGTCAAAAATATATAGCACAAATACGCAAGCCAGGAAAATGCAGCTCAAGCAAGAGTTGCATAATGTGCAAAGAGAAAGTATGAGCATCAATGACTACCACATGAAGGTGAAGAAGATTGCATATGCCCTTGCTTCCATTGGGTCGCCAGTGGAAGATGATGATTTAGTTTCTGTGACCTTGAATGGTCTAGGAAAGGATTATGCACAGTTTCGGACATCCATTTCAGTTCGTGAAAGATTTCCTGATTTTGAGGAGTTGATTGCTCTTCTAATTTCTGAGGAGCAGAGAAATGGTGGTGCATCTTCTTCAGGAGGAACTTCAAAAGAAGCTGTCTTCTACTCAAATGCTGGAAGAGGTAGAGGCAGAGGTAGAGGAGGCCGATTTGGAGGCCGTGGTAGAAATCAGAATATGCAGCAAACTCAAGAAAACCAGTCCTATGGAGGAGGACGTAGTAACTCTAGAGGCAGGGGGAGCCAAAGAGGTCGTGGTGGATGGCAAAGAAGTCAAAATGCAAACAGTAATGTTGAATGCTACTACTGTGGTAAAATGGGTCATATGGCTAAAGACTGCTATAAAAAGCAGAATGACATCATGAATGGAAAACTGCAACAAGGGAATTATGCATCTTCTAGTAGACAGGGTGATGACAGAAATGAGCATTTGTTCATGGTGCAGCACATGAACAATTCTGTGACAAGTGCAGAAGAAAGCAATGATGTATGGTATGTTGACTCAGGTGCATCAAACCACATGACAGGTCATGCAGAATGGATGGAGGATGCAAGGAAAATGGAAAAATCAGGATTTGTGGAGACTGGTGATGATACTGCACATCCTATTGTGCAGATTGGAAAAATTCCTTTGTCTATGCAGGATGGGAAAAAGAAATACCTGTCCAATGTATTTCATGTCCCGAATATCACCAAGAATCTGGTTTCTGTTGGTCAAATGGTTGAGCAGGGCTTGCAGGTCAGATTTAATCCTCATGGATGCTTTGTTGAGGATATGAAAAATAATGGTCGCTTGATAGCAAAAGGAAAGAAGAAGGGCAGAATGTTTACATTGGATGCAGACATGTCTGAATTGAGTGCAGCAATGTTTGCACATGGGACCGGTGTAGTTGCAGATATTGATATCTGGCATAAACGCATTGGTCATGTTAATGTACAGCGACTTAAATCAATGCAGGCCCAAAACATTGTTGCAGGATTGCCTAAGTTCAAGGTTGCAGAAATGCATAAGGTATGTGAAGCCTGTCAGTTTGGAAAACAGGCAAGGAAACCATTTCCTAGACATGTTCAAGAGAGTAAGAAGCCATTGGAATTAATCCACTCTGATGTGTGGACTACTAAAGCTGCATCTCTTGGAGGTTGTCATTATTTTGTCACTTTTATTGATGACTATAGCAGAAAAGTTTGGGTGTATTTTATGAAAAAGAAAAGTGAAGTTTTTGGGCATTTCAAAACCCTTAAAGCTATGGCTGAAAAAGAAACAGGTCTGCAAATAAAATGCCTGAGGTCAGATGGAGGGGGAGAGTACCTCTCAAATGAGTTTGCAAAGTTCTTGCAGGAGCATGGCATAAAGCAGCAATATTCACGCAGTTATACCCCACAACAAAATGGAATTGCAGAAAGGAAAAACAGGCATATTGGAGAGGTATCTCGTGCCATGCTCAATGAAAAAGACTTGCCAGATTTTTATTGGGCTGAAGCAGTTGCTACAGCAGTCTACATAATGAACAGGACTCCCACTGCAGCAATACGTGGAATGACTCCAGAGGAGAGGTATACTGGTAGGAAACCAGATATTTCTCATTTGAAAATTTTTGGTTGCATTGCCTATGTACATGTGCCAGATGAGCTGAGATCCAAGTTGGATCCAAAAGCTGAGAAGTGCATCTTTATTGGTTACTCTCTGCAGCAAAAAGGGTATAGATGCTATAACCCTTCTACTCGTAAGTTTACAGTGAGTAGAGATGTTGTTTTTGATGAGATGAGTAGCTGGTATAAACCAGTAAATGTGATTGATGATGTAGATGCACAAAATGGTAATGCTGCACAGAATTCACAGCAGCAGTCACAAAATATTAGTGGACCTGGAGCGTCCTCTAGCAGTGGTTCACATTCTTCGCCATGGACAGGCAGATTGAGATCAGGAGAATCTTCTCAAAGCAATGTAGATAGTGGTATGCAGGTATCACGAAAAGGAAAAGAGAAGGTTGATCAGCCCATGTTTGATGTGAATGCAGGTCACTCTTATGTGGATGGGGAATCCAGTGGCTCAGAACAGAGCATTGATGATGAGTTGGGTATTCCTTCTATTGTTACACCTGGAGTAAGGAAGACCAAGGATGTTTTGAGAGCACCTGGGAGTGAACCCACTTTGCGCAGGTCTACCAGAGTTAGGTATCCTGTGGATAGGCTGAAATATGATGGATTTACAGCCATTCACTATGCATATATGGTCAAGGTGATACAGGAACCAGAACCCACTTCTTTTGAGCAAGCCATGGGAAAAGAAAAATGGGAGAAAGCCATGGATGAAGAAATGGATGCCTTGGAAGAAAATGCTACATGGGAATTGGTACCTTTGCCTAAAGGTAAGAATGCAATTGGCTGTAAGTGGGTTTATAAGGTGAAGCACAATGCAGATGGTTCTGTGAACAGATACAAGGCAAGATTAGTAGTCAAGGGGTATGCACAAACATATGGCATTGACTATGAAGAAACATTCAGTCCGGTTGCAAGGATGGCAACCGTAAGAGCAGTCATTGCTATGGCTGCATCAAAGGAATGGTCTTTACATCAGATGGACGTAAAGAATGCCTTCTTGCATGGTGACTTGCAAGAAGAGGTCTATATAGAGCAGCCACCAGGTTATGTGCATGATGTTCATCCTGAGTTTGTTTGCAGGTTGAAGAAAGCCTTGTATGGCTTGAAGCAAGCACCTAGAGCATGGTCTGACAAGATAGGACAGTATCTTGTCACTATTGGCTTTCAGATTTCCAAGGCAGATTTCTCACTTTATGTGAGAAAAACAGAGAAAGGTATTATGCTACTTGTCATTTATGTTGATGATTTGATTATGACAGGTGACAGTGATGAAGATATCCTTCATGTGAAAATGCTATTGAAGCAGAAGTTTGAGATGAAGGATTTGGGAGAGCTGCGTTATTTCTTGGGCATTGAGGTGATTAGATCACCAAGTGGGATACAGCTCTTGCAGAGGCAGTATGGATTAGACGTGCTGTCCAAATATGGGATGACAGGCTGTAAGCCTATTTCAGTTCCTTTGGAGCAGAATGTGAAGCTGAGCGCAGATGCAGGTGAGCTTCTGGAAGACCCTACTATGTACAGACGCATAGTAGGGAGTTTGATTTATATGACTATTACCAGGCCAGATTTGAGCTATGCTGTTGGATTGGTAAGTCAGTTTATGCAGGCTCCAAGGAAACCGCATTTGGATGCGGCTAGACGCATACTCAGGTATGTGAAGTCCACATTGCAGTATGGACTATTTTATGAGACTCGGGTTCAGATACAGCTGCATGGATACACTGATGCTGATTGGGCTGGTAGTATTTCTGATAGACGATCTACCAGTGGATATGTGTTCTCTTTTGGGAGTGCTGCAGTCACTTGGAGCAGCAAGAAACAGCCTACAGTTGCCTTGTCAAGCACAGAGGCTGAGTACAGGGGTGCAGCAATGGCTGCATGTGAGGTAGCTTGGTTGCATAAGCTACTTTATGATATGCATCAGTCTACAGATGGGCCAGTTGTCATTTATTGTGACAACATGAGTAGTATACACTTGGCAAATAACCCAGTCTATCATGCTAGAACAAAGCACATTGAGGTGCATTATCACTATGTGCGAGAGAGGGTTTTACTAGGTCTTATTGATCTAGTTTATGTCAGTACAGAGGATCAGGTAGCTGACATATTTACGAAGGCATTGGGCGCAGAGAAGCTGCGCAAGTTCAGAGACCTGCTTGGTGTGAAGGAATTGGGATTGAGCTCGAGGGGGAGTGTTGAGATATCGAGCTCCACTCGTGATACGCCAGGGTGACCGTTGTGTATTTATGTCACCGACTTGTCAGTTGCAGACGCGGTTGGTACACCGCCCATGAATAATAGCTACATGATAGCTATCCTTATCTACTCTAGTTCATGGCTCAGTTAGTATGCCACCTTAGTTAGTTGAGTTTGGTTTGAGACCCATATATAGGGTTCTTCTATTTCTTTGTATTAGAGTTCTTTTGGCTTACACAACTAAGAAGAGGAAAACTGTTTTCAGCCTCCACCCTTGTGTGTCTTCCCCCATTGTGCAAGCAAGAAAGCTTCAAGCGAGACTCCTTCCTTCTCTCCCACAATCTTGACAGGTAGAGATTCAACTCTTTCCAGGGAGTGGTCTCATTTGTCGATAATTTAGTGGAATTGATGTCCCCTTTTAATGGAGGCTTAGCTCGCTCTTTAGGAAGCTGAAAGGGTATGAGAGTGGTTTTGGATTTGATTTGAGGATGAGTTACTTCTTGGCTTGAGGAATCATCTTCTGAAGATGCATCTAAGAAAATCACATAACAAGAACCTTCCATGTTCTGTTTGAGTTATAGGGCTAGGGGTTGTTGGCAAGGTGCATCCTCATCATCTTCTTGGAGGAAGGGTAACTTTGGGTGACTAGAGCCACTGCTAAAGGAAGGCCTAGTCTTCTTAATCCATTTCTTATAAAGGCTTTGCTTATGACGTGACTCATTAATTAGTCCAAAGGGTATCATAATCCTTCGGGTTCAAACAGGAGGTATTCTCCCATGGACAAAGACTTTGCTTCCTTCAATAGTTGGCTTACAGTGCCCACTATTAGAGATCGTGCCTTTGTTTTCTTGGGAAAGATCTGTTTGACAGCCTCTTCGTCTCCTAATTTACCATCTAATACTTCATTCGAGGAGTCAGTTTGACTTTGATAGACGTGGATCCATTGCCTTTTTGTGACCCATACAACTTCAACACCACTTTGTTCAGTCCTCTACCTAGGGTTAGGGTTCCTTTGAACCAATTCGTCCTTGCTCTTGTTTCAAAAAGCCAAGTTCTTCCCAACAGTAGAGGATATGAGGTCCCATAGGAATTTGGTTTAACCACTAGATATGTCAGCCCCACCAATAGTCTATTCCTGCGAGAGTTGTCTTCACATATGGGAGAATGTCCAATGGTTTGATTCTACTTTGATCTACCAATCTGATAAGCCATTGTGTAGGCTGCATTCCTTGCAAGCCTAGATCCTTTATTGTCACATCCATCATTATGTTTACCAATGAGCCGCCATCAATCAATGCATCTGCAAATAAAGCATCCTTCGATCCATATGCCAATCTCTGGGGTTCTTAGATCAAGGAAGGCATTAGCCACATCTACTTGCTTCATGGGTTATGAGGCTGTGTTGGACTTCGTCCGCCACGAAGGGAACAATTCTTAGGCCTCTTCTTCTTGTCAGTATGCTTTTGAATTTCTTTCGACAACTAGGAGACAACATTAGCAATTGTCAGAACATTAAGTTTGGTTTAAAAGTGTCTAGGTCTTTGACCAAATCATACTCTTTGATAGGATCCATAGGCTTTTCCAATTGACTGGGAAATAGGGCCACGCCTACTTTTATCTTCCCTTTGTCTTCTAGGAACGGCAACATCTATGCTTCTTTTCATTGAGGAGGTGCTTCGGCATTCTCTATCTCTTGGATCTATGGTCCTGCCTCTATAATTCTCTTTGTGGCTCTTTGTGGCTCTCTGTGGCTCTCTGTGGCTCTGTAGTGTTTCGTACTACATTGTTTTGAATTGTATTGTTTTGTTTTTCCCTAGAAAGGTTGAACTTCACAGTCTTTCTCTTTTGGAACTATAAGCTTTCCTTTCTTTGCACACATTATTGTGGCCACTTTCAATTCCACCAAATTGGAAGCAGGTTCTTGGGTCTTTTGTTGGGTATCAGAAGTATCTTGGACTTGGATAGTCTTTTGCAGTGTGGCCTTCTCTTTTGCATCGACTACTGCATAAGGGATTGTAATCCACAGAGCTTCTAGGGTTTGGACAGTTTGGTGAGATATGTCCATTTTCTCCACATCTGTAACACTCCACCTCTGATCTCTGGCCACTGTCAAAACTATCATCCTCTGTAACTTTGAGAGGGAAACCTCCTTGGGTCAAAATTAGGACCAAACTCCTTAGGCTTTAGTCCAATATCATGCATTGTCATTTTGGATTCCAACAAGTTGAATCTTGTGTCTTCATCGTTCTTTCTTCGTTCGTGCATCTCTTTCAGAGAGTAGATATCTTTTGTATGGTTCTTCCTCAAACATTATGAAGAGAAGGCTCCAGGAATGGTTGGTTTTTGAGTACATTCAGTGGCCAAATATCCCGCTTGATGACACTTTCCACACTATGTATTAAAATGCATCACATCTCTCCCACCTCCCACTGGAGTGGATATATTAGCAGTATTCACCTTCAATGTTTGTAGTTGTTCTGTAATCACATCCATACACTCTTTCTTGATACTTGTGACCAAGTTGGATAGGTAATCCTTCATATTTTTACCTTCTGGAGTACTTGTAGTAGGGTTTTGGGAAGCTTTTGTTATTATTGCATACACTGGTTGGGTTGATCTAGAGGGTTGTCTGTTCTCGTTCTGATTTAGAGATCCAGTTGAGCCTTGGGGTTGTTGCTTCCAGTGGGTAGGATTAAATTATTGTTGAGTCGCCATTGGAGGAATTGTTTGGGGCCATTGTTGTGGTTGAACCATCATTTGAGGCATCATCATCTCCTGCCACAGTGGATTAGGTGCACTGTAATGCGACATTGTTTGCATCTGGGGGTAGGGGTAGGGAACTGTCCCTCAAATTGCATTTGGTGGGTATACCATTCCTGGCATGGGAGAAGGTAAGACTCCTCTTCCTGAGGTCATTGACAACCTTGCTTCAACTTCATCATACAGTCTTGCACCTTCCACTGTAGCTTGCAGATTGACTGGTCTTCTCAATTCCATAAACTTACGAACTTTTGGTTGTAGGTCTTTGAGGAAAAATCCCTTCTCGATGCCTTCATCCAAATGATGGTTGGTCCATCTCTTCAGTATGGATTCCATTCGCGAGACATAAGCTTCTACTCTTTCACCAAAGTACTAACTTAGGTTCATGAACTCCTCTCGCATCTGCTCTTCAAAACCTTCACACATGAATTTAGTGAGGAAGGCCTCGTCCCATGTGCCAAAAGTTTGTGCTGCTTGTCTCTCATACCACTGAAATGCCGTGCCTTTGAAAGTGGTGGGGAATATTGTTAACCAATGATTGGGGGTTCTAGCATTGTTAGCCACACATGCTACCATAAACTCTGCTACATGAAGATCAGGATCTTCATTGTACTCTCCCTTAAAAATGGGCAATGGGACTACATTTGCTGGCATGTCATCAATATTTCCAGGATAGATTTTACTAGGAAGGGGACCTTGAGTTGCCATGGGGACTTCTATAAAGAGTGCTTGTAGGGCATCAAAGGAGGCTTCTACTACAAGCTCATTCTTGGCCTTGATTTTTTCCTTCTCTCTTCTCACGTACCTCTGGACTCATTCTAGTGCTTGCCTCTTGATTGCATAATTCATTAGGAGGTTGGTTCCAACCAGTTGGTCTATACTCAAAAAAATAGAATCAAAGGGGGCTTCAGTCTCTGTGGAACTCTCTAGCCAACATTTCTTCTACTTCTTTTCTATGTCTCCGAATTCAGCTTTCAAACCACTATAGAGATGAAGGTATTCTGTTGTTCTGAAGGTATCAAAACTCATTCTTCTAAGGATTGTTGTGGTGCCATCATCATAGTAATGCCAGCTTCTGATGGTTTCAATAGTGTATGTTGTGAAGAATTCTCTATCCACCAACTTCTAGTGGGTTGCTAATTGGACAAATAAGTCAGTGCACCATGTGTCCCACGTGTCCTGTTATTGAGCATCCACAAATAAATCCTGACTCTTTTCTTTCTTGTTTTTGTGAACTTCCACTAACCACAACTCTTGAAGCTTCTTCACGATCTCCCACTTGACGATGTCTAGAAACTTCTCAATGAATGCCAAATCTCACACAGATTATCATTCTTTCTGTTTTTGCACTTTAGTTTGTTCCCAAGCAATTTGCCACTAAGATGCACATCTCTGTTGATTCAATTGAAAGAGGAAATAGTCCACCACATAGAGCCTGCATCATGATGGTAATATATTTCTGCCATTGTTGGATGAACTTCTTGTGAAAAGTGGCTTTGTTAATGAGAATCTCCAATTCTTCAATGGTAGTAGGAACTTTGCAAACATCCATTGAATTCTTCTTTTTTTGGCAATGCCATTTTCTTCATTTTCAGCCTCTTTTGATGCTTGTTAATGGTAATTTTTCCCGACTGCACACAAAAATGAAAGCAACCCTCCCATGAACAGAAACAACCACAAAACCAAAGTAGAAGCATGAAAAATCTATGCACATGGCTAAGCCATTAATCTCAAAACAAGAAAGAATCACAAATCTCGCACTTAACAATGAACAAAATTATCATCTTCATCTTTATCTTCATCCTCCATAACTTCAGTTGTTCAAGAGAAAAGAGGAACTTCTACACAAAAGAGAGAGGAGAGAGGAGAGAGAAATATTGGCACCATAAAGGGAGAGTGTGTGTCTTGGAAGAAAGGAGAGAAAGAGGCATATAATGAACTATGCACTCCACCCCATCTTTTTCCCAAAAGACACACAATCATTCATATTATTATTATTATTATTATTTTGATACATTTATATTCATAAGTATTTAGCCTTTACATTTCAATTCTTTCTAATCTTTTAGAAATGCATGCATATACATTTTTATGTATACCATTTATTTATGATTGATGTGGATATGGTCCCCCTCATGTGTAAGGGTTATTCCCTTTACAAAAGATGAAATTATGGTATATGCCTAGATATTTTTATGCCTTGTTTTTATGCTTCTTTTGGTGTCATCATGGATAGCTAGGGTTAGGGTTTTCCCCCTGCCCTCTAGTTCATTCACACCCAACTATCCCTATCCACCCTTACATACATAGTATTTAGCCTTTACATTTCAATTCTTTCTAATCTTTTAGAAATGCATGCATATACATTTTTATGTATACCATTTATTTATGATGGATGTGGATATGGTCCCCCTCATGTGTAAGGGTTATTCCCTTTACAAAAGATGAAATTATGGTATATGCCTAGATATTTTTATGCCTTGTTTTTATGCTTCTTTTGGTGTCATCATGGATAGCTAGGGTTAGGATTTTCCCCCTGCCCTCTAGTTCATTCACACCCAACTATCCCTATCCACCCTTACATACATAGGGTTCACATGCCTATCTCTCAACATATTCTCTAAGACCTCTATGGTCCATTTTTCTTCTTCTCAAAAGATGTGGGCATATGATTATTTTGGTTATAGAGCTACTTCACCCATCATGGCAATGGCTTTTTTGGTGGTATGATGACAGATTGGTGAAACCTTCTCTTCATCATTCAAAGATGATTCTTCCTCCTCCTTAAGGATAGGGGTAGCTCATTCATAATGGACTACTTCTTTGCTTGATGATAAAGTGAAAGAACTTGTCTTCTCCTCCTCCACTATATGCGGCTATTCCTTGAACACCACATCACAACTCGCTACTATGATCTCCTTTGCCTCTTGGTCATATAATGTGTAAGCCTTTTGCTCATCACTATAACCCAAGAAGATACATTTTTTGCTTTTTGGTTTTAACTTGTTCCTTTTCTCATCAAGATTCTTGATCCCTTTGCTCTTGCAAAAGTCTTCAAACTCCTTTGAGTTGAACTCACCATCACCATCTGTTCTAAATTTTTTCACACTTTTTTATATTTCATTCTCAACAAGCTTTAGCCCTTCTTTAAACTTACCAAAAGCTTGAGCCTTATGGAAGTACATCCACATCTTCCTACTGTAGCCATTGATGATCACTCAACATGAAATGAGAATATCCTCTCAAGGCTTGTGTAGGCATCTTACTGCACAAGTCAGCATGTACCAACTCTAGAGGAGCATTTGTTCTATTATTGCTTTCTTGTGGAAACGCCTTTTTTTCTTGCTTGCCCATCATACAAGCTTCACATGGATCCTTCAATTCAGTAATTGCAAGTAGGTGAGCAACCATACCTTGCTTATGCATATCTCCTTCAAAACTGCAAATCCAAAGTGTCCAAACCTTTCATGCCAAAGCTTACTTGTGCCCACTCTAGCGGTGGCTATAAGAGCACTTAGCTCATACATGTTGTTCCTCCTTTCTCCTTTGCCAACAACTTTGCCAACACTGTCAATAATTTCTATAGCTGTCTTGTTGAATCTCACTTCATTGACTAAGATCAACTATGGTAGCAAATTGATAATAGATTTCTCCTAATTTCTAGAATATACAACACATTTGAAAGATTTTTTACTTCACCATTTGCAACAACAAAGGAGATAATACATGTGCTCGTAGCAAGGCATCTTGCATCATTTCCAACCGTCACAGTGATGGATTCTTATAGAGGTTGCATAGAACTATATAGACCTTTCTTGTTGGTCATGTGACGGGATGCACCACTATCCAACACCCATGAATCTGTGGTAGATTCTTCTTGTGCCGAGGAACACATTTCCTTGATGGTTGCCATGAATAACTCCAACTCTACTTTAGTCATGTTGGCTTTCTCCTTCCTCTTACTTTTAAGGGTACCATTCTTTTCATCTGCCTTCTTGACATGGCAATCTGCAATTGCATGTCCTTTCTTCTTGTGGTAGAAACACTCTCCTTGAAATTTCTTCTTATTGCCCTTCTTCTTTTTGCCACCATTATTTTTTGTGGAGGGGCCACCTTTGCCTTTTGCATTGGTGTTGCCTTTTGCATTGGCAGAGAATGTAGCATCTCCATTGCTACTTCCTTCTCGGGGCTTTTAGCCTCAACTCCTCCTCCATCAAATAATGCATAAAACTCCTCAAAAGTCAAAGCTTGAGGTCTCACCTGAGTATTAAGAGTAGTTACCAATCCATCAAACTTTGGTGGACATATCCAAAGACACCTCCGAGCTAGCTCCTCACTAGTCTTTTGTATCCTAGCACCAGCCATCTGATCGTGTAGATTCTTAATCTAAGTGATGAATGCTTCAACCATCTCTCCTTTAGAAAACTTTCTCGTTGCTAGTTGATTCTTGAAGTTTTGAATCCTTGTTTGATTTCACATTTCGTACTTGATACTTCTCAGTACAGTCCATGCTTCTAATGCCTTGGTTGTATGGTGGAATCATAGTCAAAACACTATCAAAACATCTTGTAACTAAGGCACATAGTGCATCTACATTCCTTTTGTTAACCCTCAAACGAACAAGGTGGAAAAGCCGAAAAATCTAAAGTAGAAGACGAGGCCAAGGCAAAAGTGAAACAGAAGACGAAGGCGTGCCAAGAAGAATCTGTAAACACAAGAAGTGCAGAAAAGTCCTAAATCAAGGAAAAAGATGCACGAGAAAAAGCGTGAGTCTATACTTTTGTAAAAAAACGCAAGGCACACCATGATTTATTTTTAAGAGTTCTGGGCTCTCACCCGTGCAATTTGTAAAGGTGGATGGGCGGTAGGAAGTGTGAGGTGTCCACTAGTCTCAATCCATGGTACACCTTTTAGTAGTCCATCAGTAGGTTTTCCATAAATTATGCCACCCGATGCTCCCTTGGAACACCACGGGGTTTGTCACTTAGGCCCTACTGAGTCTACTTTCGCAATGGGAGAGTTCTAGCCGAACCCACTAGGATCGACTTGAAGTTTTGGGTTCCTAATATCGGATGGGTCTCCTAGCAGCCAGCTAGCGTCAGTAACTTCGAGTCCCACTTTTAGAGGATTACTCGATCTGAAGCGGACTTTCCATTGCACTTGGTTCAAAGAGAATGGGAGACAAAGGGGAGTGTGGTATGTCAACCCTCCTGCCCATAAGGCAAAATCCCATTCCAGCCCCCTAAAACAATGCAAGTCGGTTCTACCTAATGAGTAGTTGGTCAATTTACTGTCTTCCTATTTCTATTGCCGATTTAGAAAAGCTCCCAGCTAACCCGGACCACCTTACCTTTAGACGGACCCATCGGGGGTTACACCTACCCGCTTTCCTCTTCTGATGGGTCATCTTTAGTTTTTTTAATTACCTACAACACATTTATTGGAACATATACAACCAGCTTCCTTAATTAGTCCATTAAGTCACAGGTTCCTTCACATAATTTATCCCACCAACACGCATACAATTCGAACAGTAAAGTAAAATTCTTTATTATATTGGCAGTTTATTATTGAAATTTTATTACAATTTCCATCATTCCGTCCCAGCGAAAGATACACAGAATTCCATAAGGATATTCTGTCCACCAAGATTCCACCCTCATAACTAGTATTTAGGGTTCCAAGATCCCATCCTGGGTCACGAAGGGGCTCATCAGATTCTTGGAACAATGCATGATTTACAGCCAGAGCCCTCTCTGGCACCTACAATTCCTATTGTCCGAGACTATCCCTACTGATGACAGACCTTTTTCCTACGGAGCCAGTCCAAGCCTCTCGTAAGTAGTGATAATCATGACCCCCTTGGAGTAGGGTCTCGCCGCTAGCTTGGGGGTAGCCTAGCGCGATCCTTCCTTTTATTCTATTTGACAATAATTTCAATCAAAAATCTGGATTTTAGCAAACACAAATAGTCCTTTCAAATGTGTATCAAATGATGCAATGGCAATCACCCCAACATGTAATTCAAAGCTTCACATAGCCAAGGTAGACTTTATCCTAAGGTAACCTTACATTCTAATGAGGATTCTCCTCCCCATAAAGAAGTGTTGAGTAGACCTCTTATAACATGTTAAGCAAGGTATGAATTTTCCATTTGGGTTCACTTATCCAACATAAGAAAAATCCCTTAAGGAAATATATTGCGTCAATAACTCAACGAGATGACCTATAGGATTCCTAAATAGACAATCAGTTTCTATATCCATCACTAGTCAACTCTTAACTTTGTCGCATTTGGCCATAACTATATCGAATGTGCATAAAGATATATGTACAATAACCATTGGCAATTAACTCTATCCTGATTCTATGACTTCTCAATTAATCTAGCTACAAATCATAGTGATTAATTGTTTATGCTTATACTAATATGTTTTCTAGATGAGTTATCAATTTGTGTAAGTGAAGAATATGGAAGCTAATATCTTATGTAATTATCTTATATAGAAAAATAATAATCTAGTAATGAATAACCTAGTTTGGCAGCATGACGACATTAGGAACTTCATATTTACTCGCGTTCGCATTAGACACACCCGATGTTCCATTGGTAGTGGCAACTCCCACAACCTCGGGCACTCCCGTATCATTGGCAATACCCGTTGCTTGATTGGTTGCAATGGTCCCCATGGTTTTTCCACTTCGTCGCTTTGGATCCATCGTCCACGAGTGGTTCGAGAGATAGGGAAGGTGGAATAGATTTGAGATGAGAGAGCGTAAGAGAATATGGCTTAGTTAAAGATCGAGACAAGGGATTTGAGCTAACTCTCTTCCTCTCTCTCTCTCTCTCTCTCTCTCTCTCTCTCTCTCTCTATAGCTTCTTCTCGCAGCCTCTTGAAGGAGTATCCTTCTTTCTCTCTTCTTCTTTCTCGCAACCTCTCGGGGTCTCCTTATGTCTCTCTAAGTGCCCCCCATGCCTCTTATTTATAGTGAATTGGAGAAGAAAGATTGTGGCTGAGAGGATGAGCTCTTTGTGGAGGGGGATCTTGGAAAGATCAGTGATCTGATGCTCAGATCATAAATCTGATGGTTCCATTGGCTCCGAAAGGGGGGTAAAACTCCAAGACAGTTGCTTAGAAAGCTCTCAGTTCACTCCTTTTCTTTGTTCAAAGTGATGTCTACTCCCTACTGGGATCGCGGTACGCGCGATTTCGCCAGTCAATTTTCTTTATTTTTTTAAAATAAAATCTTCACACTAACTAACACATCACTTATCTTTTCTTTTTAAATGACATCAAGTTCTAGAAGTATCCATATTTTTTTTAAATAAAGAATAATATCTAAATTATCTAAATTATTATAGTCTTGCCCAAAAGTCTAATATTCTTAGACCATCCTTACTAGCACATTAATATTAGTGATTTTAATGTAGCTCATATCTCTTGTTCACGTTATAACTTCCATGAAGAGTGGCTACGGTCCTTGTTAATTCATAAGAAATATCGAGTTACAACTCTCGATTTTATTTATTTATTTATTTTTAATATTAGTTAGTTATTAATGCTAGTTAATTTTTTTCTTTAGTTAGTAACGTTACTAACTTATTAATTGACTAACTAACTTTTGAACTAACCAACTAACTTTTATTGCCTGGGAATATTATAGGAATGAAGCTAGGAAGATAGAAGGACAATGGGAAAAAGGGCCTAGGCCACGGCCGGCCATGTAAAAAAGGGGATAAGGGAATGACTGCCCAAAAGGGATTTAGGGTTTTGTAAATAAAGTTGAAAAGTGAATGAGAAGATCATTCTTGTGTGTGGCCAAAAGTGGCTCTCCTTTTCTTCTTCTTCTTCTTGTTCTTGCTTGCTTGAGCTTGTGCTTGAGAGAGGGAGTGTGAGAGTGTGAGGGAGTGAGTGTGTGAGGATGAGGGACTAGGGAGGAGAAGCTCTCCATCTTCTCCTCTCCTCTTCTCTTCTCTTCTCTTCTCTTGCTTGTGGAAATGTATCTTGGAGTGTGGAGCTTGAGGATGGAGCTTGCTTGAAGCTTGCAATTGGATCATGGAGCTACAGGAGTGCTCGAGAGAGGAGGTAACTTAATCGGGCATGGAGGTAAACTCACTACACCTGTAGGGATGAATAGCGCATCGGCTATGTGAGAGGTAGCCATTAGTGCTCGGCTTGGAATGCTTGAAACAATAAGTGGTCCGTGGGTCTTGGCGGTTAAGCAAGAGCTCCTACATTTTGGTTCCGTTGTCGCGACAAATGAATTCAAGCCTTAGCGCTTGCGCGCTTCGAATCGAGCATTGAAGTAGGGTTTTTTCCGAACCCGTGCTTGAGGTAGATAGGTAGGAAGTGAGGGAGTTGAAGAGGTATTCGATCTCCTTAGCAAGTAGGTTTTTGGTTTTTTGGACTTGGAAAAGCATGTTGGTGGAGTAGTGTAGGTATTTCCCTTATGATTTTTTCTTGCATTTAGAAAGGATAGGAGCAAAACATTGGAGCATGCAGTAGGGTTTTCTGTTGCTATATAACATATTGAAACAGGGAAAAGAAGGGCAAAAAATGAAAATTTGGGTTAAATATTGGTGAGGGGAGCAAGACTAAGGTGAGTACAGGCTTGGGTAGGGTGATAAGGGGCCAAGAGTGGCAAGGAAGACCATTTTTTGCATTACACGATTTCAGGAGAGTTGGAGAGAGGGAGAGAAAGATTTATTGCATGGACCTGCTTCGATCTTGCCACCGAGGAGGTATTTTCCCACCACACATAATTCCACACCTTCCCCTGCATGAGTAGCTTGGATCTGGAGGTGCTCGACCAGTAGGAAGACCTCGATTGCTCGGCGTGACAAATTCTGTGGAGTTCAGTGAAAAGCGCGTCGCGCTCAACCTGTCCAAGTGATGGCGATCCTGGGCCGAGTCCCAAATTGGCCCTTGGCCTCATCCTGTACTCGATCCTCAGCCCACTTGACTTAGACACCCACCACTTAGTCTGTCCGAATCGACCACTTGGATGAACTTAATATTCGTCCCAACTCGACACTCAGCCCTTGGCCCTTGGACCACTCAGCCCTCAACCCACTCGGCCCTTGGACCACTCAGTCCACTCAGCCCACTCGGATGAACTTAATTTTCGTCTCAACTCGGCACTTAGCCCTTGGCCCTCAACCCACTCGGCCCTTGGACCACTCGATCCACTCAGCCCACTTGGATGAACTTAATATTCATCCCAACTCGATACTCAGCCCTTGGCCCTTGGACCACTCGGCCCTCAACCCACTCGGCCCTTGGACCACTCGGTCCACTTAGCCCACTCCGACCAGTCAAATTCACCCTTCGGACCGCTTGCGTTCGGCCCATCTAACTCGGCCCTCGGCCCTCGGATGAGGCCGAATCAAGCATTTGGCCCCTACAATTTGGACCTACTAGGTCGAATTTGGATTTGGTCAAATTTTTAACTTGTAGACCTTGAAACCGACCTAGAGACCACATAAAGTCGATAGCATATCATATATCTATCACTGAACTGAAATCTAGAACAAGTAGTTCAAAATTTGGCTACAAACGGTCCTTCAAATTGTGTATGGTATTTAGCGTAATGGCCTTGTGGTCCGGGGGGGACACGTCCTCCAAATTAGACCCTAGAACACGCACCGTGATAGGTCCTCCAAATTAGACCCTAGTGTAGTAATGGCTCTACACAAGCATGGGTTCTCACTTGCAAAGGAGCAACCAAAATCCCATACCCAAACGAAGACAAACAGAGACCCTAGAACCTTAATGGGCCAATCTAGTCAACAAGGGTAAAAAGGTCACACCGCAAAAACATGTATGTGTTGCGTCCAGACTGCATCTAGTCAAAGTGGAATGGAACAACATCAAGCTACAACTGCGAGGATGACTAAACATCACAGTCTTAATGATAGATGCACCTTGAACGACACTACACAGACGACTCAAGAAATCAGTGGAGAATCCACATCTGGTCATGTAATTGGGGACTTAAGGGCATGTATCAGAAGGCTTAAATTTACGAGCCAAGACCCAGAAGACGAAGACATAGTATTGCATGCTTATCTTAGGGTCAAACTCACCGTAAAAAGGGAGCATTGTGTCGACACTCTCATCGATGAAGGAGCTAATTTTAATATCTTGACCTATGAAGCATGGACCCTACTAGGCCAACCCGAGCTCACACCAACTAATGCAACTCTTAGTCCTTATGGGGGACACTCTCAAGCACTTATGGGGAAGTGCAAAATCCTTGTAACCATTGAAACAGAAAGCTTGCCTATCCTATTCCACATTCCTCCAAATAGTGCTAATTGTGGAAAGGAAACTCTCCTCGGATGACCTTTCAAAAGGGCGATGAAGTGTGAGGCCGACTATGTAGCATAGAGGATACACTTGACACTACTGGGTGTGAGGATAATCACGACCTTTAGTAAGGGTGACCTCATCAAACCTCAAGGGAAAGATAAGGAACATCCTGACATACCAGGCAAGCCTAGTAATGAGAGCAAGGACTTGTTGAAAGAGTTGGTACAAGCACATGTTGTATAGAGAGAACTAGTGAGCGAGGCCATACTTGAAACAAGAAGGTCACGAGACAATGCCAAGGATAGGTTTTGGACTTACAAATATCGTAGAAGACCACAAAAGAAGCCCAAGCCTTAGACGAAGGTATTGATGGAGAGCCATCACAATGGAGCGATGGATATCCAAAGCGTTGCTACCTGCTCAAGGGTATTACGCAGGTAACCAATGGATTTGGGTGCCAAAACCCCGGCTAAATGTTGAGAAATCAAATGATGTATGCCTAGAAGAGGCTTTGTATAAAAGAGATTACAAAAGTTGTATGCTCCAGGATGCTCTAGGAAGAGATATCCTAAATCCCATAAGCACAATGAGGAAGAGTGGAACCATCCAAAAGCTATATAAGCATGTACTTGGCTCTATTTTCAAGGTAAGCTATCATCATTTTGTGACACTCAAGATTGTGTTTATGAGTCCAAGTTAATCTATCTTGGAACCTAATTCACTTGAGTTACAATTCTTTATCTGGGTATGACCTTCGTCCACCATAGCTAGCATAGTTCTAGATATGTGTTTCTCAACATGGTATCAGAGCCATGGTGAGCTATGTCTAGCCACACCCATTCTCTCTTCTACTTCTACTACGTCATTTTTTGGTCCTCACAGTGGCCCCAGCCTCCTCAGCAATGCGTGCTTGCTCCGCATTCACCACATCCATGATGACACCTCCTCTGAGAATTTGAGCAAGGCCCACCTTGACGGCATAGGATGATTTCTTCGGGTCTGAAATAGGCCCATTCCCATACACGGCAACAACTCCATTGTTTGCCATTTGCGAGTGGAATCAGTCCCGGTAATCTAAAAAGCAGAGCAGACCACAGAGAGGTGGTGAGGGACGTGCGCAAGAGAGTGTACCAGCTGATATAAGGGCTGAAGGTGGAGTTGCGAGAATGAGTGACCCCGGCCTGATCAAGGAAATCAAGAATGCAGTCACTATCCCTGTTATGGCAAAAGCAAGGATTGGGCATTTTTGTTGAAGCCCAGATACTTGAGGCTATTGGTGTTGATTACATCGATGAAAGCGAAGTGATTGACACCTGCAGATGATGTTAACCACATAAACAAGCACAATTTTTGTATTCCTTTTGTCTGTGGATGTCGAAACTTGGGAGAGGCTTTGCGAAGAATAGCAGAGGGTGCAGCCATGATCAGAACAAAAGGTGAAGCTGGCACTGGTAATGTTGTAGAAGCTGTGAGGCACGTCCATTCTGAAGAATGACAAGAAGCATGTCGTTCAATCTCAGCTAGTCACGAACTGTGGAGCCTGCTGAAGCCTGAAAGGGAAGCCCTCATCACAGTCGGTATCAACAGATCGAAAGATGCCATCAGATCAATCGCGCTATCAGATCAATTGCGAGCCACAGAGAAGCGACGCCTGCAATTCGTCATTTGTTCTTAACCTTATCCTAAGGCTCACAAAATCAAAAAAAACCTATTTCACACCTATTCACACCCTCTCTATTGAACCTCTTTTCACACTAAACTATTTTGGACTGAAATTTATTTGCATTGAAAAAGGCCTATTGTTCTAGTCATAATCTTGATCTCAAAAGTGAGTTTATGCTTCAGTGATTAAAATCCTTATAAATCTCTAGTTTATTGTAAAAGGATAGACACTACCCGAGAGTTCTCATGGTAAGACCTCCTACTAAGATGACTGAAGTAGAACATATAGCAAAGTTTAATGGTGAAGGCTTCCATGCCTGGAAGGAGAAGACCATGTATCATCTTATGCGGAAAGACTTGTGGGACCTGTTTGAAGATGATGCAGACAACAAGAAGGAAGATGATGAAGATGGGTTTGTTGAAGAAGACCAGTTCAAATCCAAAGAATGGAAGAAGATGAATAATAAGGCACTAGGCATCATTGCCTGGGGACTAAGCGATGATGTGTTGCATCATATATCTGGCATTAGAAATGCTAGAACCACCTGGGAGGAACTTGATAGAATGTTTGGTACTCAAGCAAAGAATTCAAAGGTAAAACTTCTCATGCAGTTTAAAAACTGGATATCAAAGGCAGCACTTCTATGACCATACACATTAATAAGTTTAAGAGTTTAAAAACTCAGCTTGCATCTCTTAAAAAGAATATTGAAGAAGATGAAGCAATAGCTGTACTGCTTGCAAGTATAAACAAGGATCCATATGAGAACCTTGTGTCCACTCTAAGTAATGTTCCGAGTGTCTCACTCAAAGATATTGAGCACTCACTGCTTGATGAAGAAAGCAAGTTTAAAAGCAAAGATGTAAAAGAAACTAGCCCAAGGGAAAACCTCTTATACACTAGAGGAGCTACTAGACCCAAAGGAAGAGGTCGAGGATTCAACACCGACAACAGGAATCGGATGACATGTCATTATTGCGGTAAAACTGGCCATATTTCCAGTGAATGCTTCCACAAGAAAAGAGCATAGCAGATGCAGAATAACCACCACCAAAATCAAGTCATGAATGAAGAAGAAGAAAAAGATACTTCTGTTACCATCAACAACTATGACAAATTGTTTTAAGGAATATGTTTTCCTTAGTGGATTTGATCTGTAAAACCCTTGCCAAGATGTAAAGTCTCAAGCTTTAACTTGACTAGGCTGCCTATGAGCTAGTCTTCCGGGCCATGTTATCATGTAGGGGGGGCAAAAGCCAGCAAGTCTAGGGACTCATCATTTGAGGGGGGGTGTTGAGAAATCAAATGATGTATGCCTAGAAGAGGCTTTGTATAAGAGAGATTACAAAAGTTGTATGCTCCAGGATGCTCTAGGAAGAGATATCCTAAATCCCATAAGCATAGTGAGGAAGAGTGGAACCATCCAAAAGCTATATAAGCATGTACTTGGCTCTATTTTCAAGGTAAGCTATCATCGTTTTGTGACACTCAAGATTGTGTTTATGAGTCCAAGTTAATCTATCTTGGAACCTAATTCACTTGAGTTACAATTCTTTATCTCGGTCATGGTTTATGTGTATGACCTTCGTCCGCCATAGCTAGCATAGTTCTAGATCCGTGTTTCTCAACACTAAACCACCTCTGTCAGTTGAAAGCCAGATCATATCAAGAGCAAAGAAGTGCAGGAGGAAATTGAAATGAAAAACCAAGTCTCGAGTCAAAAACATTGGAGTGACCGAGCCCCTCACGATTGAAATCAAGAAACCAAACGGGACTATTCGAAGGGTAGATCCTCAACCTAGTGTGCTTGACAAGCAGATATTAGATGTAATCATTGAGGGTACACAAAAGCCACTAGTGCTCAAGGATCCTTTGATTTCCCAAGAGGATAATAGGCATCATAGGCACAACATTGCTCATGGCAAGGTTAAATGCTCAATAAAGCAAATTGCAGAATCATCTAACAGCTGAGCAAATCTTCCAGCCAGTGTCAAAGCCACTTAGGAGTCCAGCCAAGTGTCAAAGCCACTTAGGAGTCCCAAGTCTCCTACACCCTCTTTCCCTAATCGGACACAGGAAGCACAACAACAGTTGTGAAGTGCAGCTGCTCAATCCCAATCTCTATCTCCATCAAAGCTTTCAAATGTCCAAGAGGTGGGACATGACACCACCTGTAGCTCTCGGCCCAGGGATATGCCTGTGCAATCTAATGTGACTAGATCAACTAGGCTCGATCTACACAAGTGAATGCTCAAAAGGTAACAAAAGGCACAACCACTTCTGATATTCCTGAGTACCTGACATTGCAATCTACTAATAGTAGCAGCTAAGTCCCATGAGAATACACCAGAGAAAGAGAGTGCTAAGGCCCAACCAAGCACATCAATGGCTGACCTAGTTTAGGGTCCTGAGTCTTTGAGAAAGACACCTTCATTGCCCACGAACAAGAGGAGAACACAATTAACACAATGGCAGTTACAAGTGGATGTGGATGCCAAGAACATTGAGTCCAAGAGCACAGAATAACTTGGGAATAAAGCATCAAGTCCACCCACTAAGGAACCCATTGCCATCTCCCGTAAAAGTGGTGAAACCTCAAAAACGTTCATGTGTTCTGCTAAGTCAAAGAGACCATCACCATCAGCGGTTTCTTGCACCACTCAATCCACCGATAACAGAACTTGCATTGACCAATCAAGAGTGGATACAACACTATCACAATAGCGTGACAAATCTATACCAATCATATCCAAGGAGAACTATGAAGCAATAACAACAAAGGCTTAGGAGAAACATGGAAACCTCGAGGACATAAGAAATCCTAGAGTTGACCAATCTTGCTCATCTAGGCCTGAGCCTGGAGTCATGCTAAAGTCTAGGAAAACTCCTAGAACCTTGCATGAGATAGCAATCGATCAAGCCCTCATTGAACATAGAAGTGTCGCAGAATGCTTAACTGAGTTGGATGCTAAGCTCAAAGTGTTCGCACATGTCTACGTCCTGGCAGACATGGGCACATTCCCTAGGGAGCAGCTTGAAGAATACTTGCCATATCCCCTATCCTGGGAAGACCAAGAACATCTTGAAGAGCACTATGACAATCTCCTACATGAACACATGTGACTCATCTCTGACGAGGAAGCCAATGAACTAGCTTAACTATGACATTCAATGATGTGCTCTGCCAACCAAATATCTTAGAGATAGAGCAACTAAAGCAACAATCAGAGGGTCGAAGTCAATTTGAAAAACGTTAGTTTGAAAACCGCATTATAGTGGCTGAACTAGGAGCCCAAATTATGACTATATTAGAGGAGCGATTGGCCAAATGGAGGTCTCAAAGAGACCCAACCTATGTGACGCCAAATTCCTTTCAAGTGTTGACTGCCATTCAGAGTATGGACTTAGCCGAAACTAGCCAAGAAAACTCTCTAATTGATAAGGTTCTCATTGAGGAGGAGCTACATGTTGCGAGTAGGCTCGAATAAGGTACCATGCTACTCGATGTTGCAAAATATCTATTGTTATTGAGTAAGCTACCACGAGTACTAGACAACTCGTTTTTATCCTCACGAAGCGGCATGGATGCATAAATTGTACATAAAAGAACAATGTGTTTTGTGATTGTGAATAAATAATACCTAAGAAAGCACACACACAAGCAATGATAGTCAAGTGCAGGGAGAAATTTTTGGGTTTGACATGCTGAGCTCCTAGGGTTCTCCTCTCACCACACGTCTAGAAGTTTTGTGACCATTCTCGCCCCCGGGTAGAGGGCGGGTAGTCCTCATGACTGCCATGGGAAGCCTTAACCAACACCTTGAGGGTGTACATGGGGCACTGTCCCTTCCTACAGGCTAGAGCTCCACTTCCAATCTTCCCTTCCGAGGATGAGTCTTGCCTCAGTTCATCACAACTAGTCCATGTGATTCGGGGGGAGCAAAGATCTACTACTGGCTGGAATACGCCTCGCGGTCGAAGTAGGACGAATATTATCATGGGGGCCGTCCCTCTACAATGACTACTATGTGCTTGATGATCTACTAGTTAATCCCTATCATGTGAATAATTCCATCCTGCCTCAAGGCCTAACCCTTGGTTTACTTTTTGCAAGTTTCCTCACAATAGCCATCATGGAGCACCCATTGCAGCTAGCTTGCAAGGACGCTATCCGCCATCTCGGAGAGGGAGCATATGGCACAAGCTCCTCCACTAGAGCGCTATGTGCCTACCCTTAAGAGGTATGCACTGAAAGGAGGCCCTAAGAGGCACCGCCCTAGACGCAGGCCAAAAACTTCCCAGGCCACCAGGAAAACGAAGACTCAAGGGAATGCTTGGGGGGTGGCAACCCTAACTGTACAAGCCCTCACCAGGCGCTTAGGCACTAGGTGCTCAAAAGAGGAGAAGGGAGCTAGAAACAAGAGGGAATTTGACGAATTATTTAAAAGCATTCTTGAAACAACTACGGTAGGGGACTACACCATTCGGGTCCTAGCCGATATCTTCCCTGCCCAAGGTGATGGGAGCCCCTCACCAGCACATCCCTAGTCGCCCAACCATCTGAACTTACCCCTCCTCATACAAATAGAATAGCCCATATGTTGTGTAAGCTGCTTAACAAAGGCCATCTTGCCATAACTTTTTGTCCTTAATTGGTTAAAGGGGTAGGCTCCCTAACTGTACAAACCTCCCTTACCTACTACTAATACATGTCACGTCTTTAACAAGCACCGATGATATGCATCGCAGTCAGTGCCATAGGCTTTTGATAAAGTAATATCTTTTTGTGTTGCATATATTCATTATAATTGATACATGTGACTTGCATATACTCTCACAAAGTATCAAGTGGATGTAGGATGACATAGGTCTTTGTATGAAAGTGTTCAATGCCCAAGTCACCGCAAGACCACCAACCTCACAAAGAGCCATAACGAAGTCTCACCACCGAAAGCGAAAATCACCCCTGTCGATCACCCACATCGCATGGCCCAAAGCATGATCACTGGGTGGCCACTCTCTCTTTCTGGGTCAAACTATATACCTGGCACTCGTGGCAGTTGTTACCTCAATTGTACCAACATCGCACGTTACAAAGAGGTCTTGCAAAATCTCCAGTGTATCTCAACAACTCTTCCTCTAGCAACAAGGCTAGGACACAATCATCACTGTAATATCCATTTTCACAATCTTTGAATCTCGACATTTCCCAATCCAATTGAAAGGCTGATAGCCTCAACGTGTTGCAATGGTTGTACTCATGTTATTAAAAAAAAAACACTCACAATCACAGCACGACACCTAGGGATCCTCAAATTAGGTACGCCAGTGACCTTGGTCGGCTGGCTTCATCCCTAGTCCCCTAGCCCTCTACACATTCCCCACAATTGTTCATACCTAGGGAGCTTGTCTCGCCTATGGTTAGACATGTCACCCTAACCCATTTGCATGATTCCTTTTTGCACTCTGCCTTAATATCATTGCAATCGATTGTGGTAAGCACTGCACAAATGGCCATGAAAAGTATACCGTACTCATCGAGCAAAGCCCAATAGCTACCAGCTACCGCAAGTTTGGTGTCAATGTGTTCAATTATGCTACATCATGCTGTCACAATGCAAAGGATGTTTCATACACCTTCATGTGTACTTCTCCTCAACATGGACAACTTTTCTTCATCCACACATTGTTACAAGGAACCAAACCCGCGGTCTTCTAACTACGTAATATCTAAGTATGCACGAGCACTCACATCATATCTGCACTGAAATATATACATAGTTTGGGTCCTCAAGTGTAGGCCAGTACTCTCAGCTTGCTTAGAGTTTGACCTGTCTCTCAAACTAATCAAACTATGTCTTGTGCACAATAAAAAGACAAGCACTACCCCGAGGGAGAGACCACATATGAGAGGTTTTCAATTGCACGTATTGAAGACTCCAATGAAAGTGATGTTCGCCCTTCATCAACACTCAACTCTGAATTCCTATCCTTTATCATCATGCAAGCCCACCAAGAATCATATACCGCAGAATCCCCGGAACATCAACACCTGTGCCAACCCATGAGTGCAACTCCTAGCCCTATCACCAGCCACATGCCCCCAACAACCTTCATCTGCACCACCACCAAAACTCCTCCACGGCAAACCACAGTTGTCCCTTCCACCCACGTCTTTGGTGCATGCCAAAGCCTGCTACCTACGACGATGAGTGCCATGGGACTGGCACTCATTGTCTAGGAGGGGGGTAATGTTAACCCTCAAACAAAAAAGGTGGAATAGCCAAAAAATCTAAAGCAAAAGAGAAGGCCAAGGCAAAAGTGAAACAGAAGAGGAAGGCGTGCCAAGAAGAATCTGGAAACACAAGAAGTGCAGAAAAGTCCTAAATCAAGGAAAAGGGTATACGAGAAAAAGTATGAGTCTATACTTTTGTAAAAAAATGCAAGGCACACCATGATTTATTTTTAAGAGTGACGGGCTCTCACCCATGTGATTTGTAAAGGTGGATGGACGGTAGGAAGGAAGCTAGGAATATAAAAGTGAAACAGAAGAGAAAGGCACGCCAAGAAGAATCTGGAAACATAAGAAGTGCAGAAAAGTTCTAAATCAAGGAAAAAGGTGCACGAGAAAAAGTGTGAGTCTATACTTTTGTAAAAAAGTGCAAGGCACACCATGATTTATTTTTAAGAGTGTCGGGCTCTCACCCATGCAATTTGTAAAGATGGATGGGCGGTAGGAAGGAAGTTAGGAAGATAGAAGGACAATGGGAAAAGGGTCTAGCCGGCCATGTAAAAAAGGGGATAAGGGAATGATCATCCAAAAGGGATTTAGGGTTTTGTATATAAAGTTGAAAGTGAATGAGAAGCTCATTCTTGTGTGTCGGCAATTCTTCTTCTTCTTCTTACTTGCCTGAGCTTGTGCTTGAGAGAGGGAGTGTGAGAGTGTGAGGGAGTGAGTGTATGAGGGTGAGGGATCGGGGAGGAGAAGCTCTCCATCTTCTCCTCTCTTCTTCTCTTCTCTTCTCTTGCTTGCGGCAATGGAGCTTGGAGTGTGGAGCTTGAGGATGGAGCTTGCTTGAAGCTTGCACTTGGATCGTGGAGCTACCGGAGTGCTCGGGAGAGGAGGTAACTTGATCAGGTATGGAGGTAAGCTCACTACACCCGTAGAGATGAATATCGCATCGCTATGTGAGAGATAGCCATTAGTGCTGCTCGGCTTGGAATGCTTGAAACAATAAGCGGTCTGTGGGTCTTGGCGGTTGAGCGAAACCAAAAACCTCAATAAGTCGATATCGCTCGTCCTTGCTATTGAAACATTTGCCTCTCATGTACTCTTTGATCCCTAGAGACCCCCAGGATCTAATACCATATAAAAATTACACAATGCAGAAAATAGAATTTGAGAAAGAGATAGAGAAAGAGAGTACATAGTAGATAAGAGGAGAACAAAAATTTTCTTTAACTCCAAACAAGCTGATAAAAAGATGGCTACGTCATCCGGTGAGCTTCCAATGTGAAGCTTAAATCGAAATTTAGATAGAAGATAGGTGAAGAGCTTAAGGCTAGTGGAATAACTTTGATTGGGTGAAAGGATGGATCATGAAATATATGAAAGGGTCTAGCTTTTATACCTTGTGAAGGGAGTCATGATGAATGACCTTCCATATGCACCTATGCCTGTTGACCTTCCAGGACATGTGTTGGTTGACATCCATATGCACCTCTACTAGTTGGCCAATGAATATTCTAAGGAATATTCCCTACCCCTAGCCAAGGGCTACTTTGGTGGCCATTGGACCCAAAGTAGGGGTCCCTGATAACTTCCTTACCCCACAACTCGATGCAGTGTGGCTCGAGTCGCTATTAGCTTTAACTACTCTATCTAAGCCAAAGGCTAGACCCACAAAAGTCACCTTATAGCCATCCAGTCATATAGACCTCATTTGACATACAAGCTAGAACCTATCAATGTCCAGGCTCACACATGGCTTCTCTTCATAATGGGGGCCTTACAACTTTGAGCACCATGGATCATTAGTGGCACCTTACGAGGATAGAGCATTGAGCATATCTAACATTATATCCTTTGGATTTTTGTGACTGGTAAAATATCATGAGTTTTATAGATTCTTTCTTTTACCATATCAAAATTGGTTGATTTCTTTTTAAGGGGCATACAACTAAGAAACTTGCTAGGGACCTTATTTTTTTCGATGATTGTAAGTACATAGTGCCCAAGATCAAGAGTATGGAATCCTTGAATCTATGCATGTATTAGATATTAGTATTACAAGATGGTGATTGTGTAGTAGAAACATTTTGCACATGTGCAATACAAAAACTTTAGCAAGCATATTGAACTCTACGAAACTAAGCACTAGCTCAAAGAATGTACACCTAAGATGATTTATATCAATTACAATTTTGTTGGGAGCTCACACTCAACCGCAAGACCCACAGACTACTTATTTTTCAAGCGTTTCGAGCTGAACACTAATGGCCACCTCTCACATAGCTGACAGGCTATCTCTCTCTATGAGTGTAGTGAGCTTACCTACATGCCTGATCGAGTTGCCTTCTCTCCCCAACACTCCAGTAGCTCCACGATCCAAGTGCAAGCTTCAAGCTCGATCCTCAAGCTCCACGCTCCAAGCTCCATTGCCGCGAGCAAGAGAAGAGAAGAGAAGAGATGAGAAGATGGAGAGCTTTTCCACAACGGTCCCTCACCCTCACACTCTCACACTCCCTCTCTCAAGCACAAGCTCAAGCAAGCAAGAACAAGAAGAAGAAGAAGAAGAAGAGGAGAGCTACTTTTGGCCACACACAAGAATGAGCTTCTTATTCACTTTTCAACTTTATATACAAAATCCTAAATCCCTTTTGGGTGGTCATCTCCTTATCCCCTTTTTTACATGGCTCACCTATCTACCTTTAAAATTTACACAGGGCACTCTTAAAATAAATCACGGTGCACCATGCACTATTTTACAAAAGTATTAACTTACACTTTTTCTTGTGCACCTCTCTCCTTGATTTAGGATTTTTTTGCACTTCTTGTGTTTCCAGATTCTTCTTGGTGCGCCTTTGTCTTCTGTTTCACTTTTTCCTTGGCCTTGTCTGCTGCTTTAGATTTTTTAGATTTTCCACCTTGTTCATCTGAGGGTTAGCATTACCCCCTCCTAAACGAGTGCCAGTCCCATGGCACTCACCTTCATAGGTAGCAGGCTTTGGCATGCATTGAAGACGTGGGTAGAAGGCACTCACTGGAGGAGTTTTGGTGGTGGCGTGGATAAAGGTCGGTGGGGGCACGTTGTTGGCCTAAGTGGCTAGTGATAGGGTTTTTGGATTTGGTGATAGGGTTACTTTTTGTTGGGAGTTACACTCATGGCTGGCACAGGTGTGATGTTCTAGGGATTCTACGTACGTTCTTTGGTGGGCTTCATGATGATAAAGGATAAGAATTCAGAGTTGAGTGTTGATGAAGAGTTGATGATACTTTCGTCAGAGTCTTCAATACTTGCAATTGAAAACCTCTCATATGTGGTCTCTCCCTAGGGGTAGTGCTAGTCTTCTTATCGTGCACAAGATGTAGTTTGATTAGTTTGGGAGACAAGTTGAACTCTAGGCGAGAGAGTCGAGAGTAATGTCTAACATTTGAGGACCCAAACTGTGTATAGATTGTGGTGCAAATATTATGTGAGTGCACATGCATACTTAGATATTATGTAGTTTGAAGATACTGGTCTCATTCCTCGAAGCAATGTGTGGATGAAGCAAGGGTTCCATGGGGTGGAAAAAATTATCGAAGTTGAGGAGAAGTACACTTGAAGGCTTCTTGAGACATCACTTGTGATTTTTTAACATGATGTAGCATAATTGAGCTCATTGATGCATTAGCTTTTGGCAGTTGGTGGCTACTTTCTAAGTATGCCTACCATCTATTCTATGACAGTTGTGCTTGGACATCGATTACACATGGTGACTAGGATTACCATTCCCTTGCACACTAAGTTGAATTCATATGCATTTTCATGGCTTTCCTATAAGGTAGTTTAAGCTTTAGGCCACATACAACAATCCAGGTCAAGACAATGCCAAATGGTACCACCTTCTAACATTTTGATGTTTTGGGTTGGATTCTTCCCGATTTTTCTTTTGATAGGAACTGCTCTAACTAAATATCTTTCTTATAAATAGGGTCAATGTTGTTGCCAAATAGATCATCGAAAGTGCATTCTTTTTGGATAGGTTTATTGAAACCTTGAACATAGAGGGTATTTAACATTTCATCTTTTGGCTAAGCATTGGGATTAATGCAACTATTTAGGATTGTGAACTTGGTGGTATACACATGGATAGGTCTATCACCCTACTTAAGGTGGCAGAGTCGCTCAAGTTTCTGTGCATTCATTCATTTTGGTTGAAATCAAATATGGAAAGCAGTGAGTTCTTTATTCCATGATGGCCAGCCATGTCTGCCACTAGCCAGGTTGTAGCTTTTTTTTGCATCTAGGATTCGAATATGGAAACATTGTAGGTTTCATTGACTTGGCGAGGGTAGTTGACTGTGTATGCCACATCAAATTGTCAAATAAAAGCATTTGGCTCCTCATTGAAAGATCTAGAGAACTTGGGGAGGGATATGGTAGGTTGGTGTTCCATTGAGATAAGAAGTGAAGGTGGAGTTGGGGTTATTGATGGGACACCTACCAAGTTGAAGCTAGAAAATGACTTGTTAGGTTTAATGGAGTAGTGGGAGGAATGACAAAAAGGTCTAGTTCACTACCAATCAAAGGAGTGGAACGGGAATGATGCTTTTAAAATTCCGCAAAAGCTTGTTGCACTTCAAATATAGCCTCATTAAGGATTGAAAGAGCTTGTTGCAACATACACAAGAAACAAGTATATCATGATGGCAACAACATACACAAGAAACAAGTATATCATGATGGCAACAGATTACTACACTAAATGGGTAGAAGCATGGGTCCTATTAGAAAACACTACTAAGTTAGTTGCCAAAAGTTTATTTAAGGATATCTACACTAGATATGGCACTCCAATCAAACATGCTAGTGGATAGAGGTATGCACTTTATAAATAAAGTAATTGTGGATCTCACATCAAAAACCATTTCTCCCTGGAGTTTTTGGTCCTTCTGACTCACAATGAAAGATTGACTCATTCCTAAAGAATCACTTCCATTCTGAATGGAAGCCACTGTCCAACTAAAAGAGGACCGGATTTACAACACTTATATTTTATTAGAGGTCTAAGCCAAATAAAAATACCAAGTTGACTAGTTGTCCAAGAAACCACTACTTGAGAAGGGCCAACTCATCGTGGTCTTTAAGACCCAGATGGGGAAACCTCCTGCTAAGCTCAAGTTCTTGTGGAGTAGTCCTTTCTAGGTCTTTCATGATTCTTGTACTAATTTATTCTATCTAATAGATTTATAGGGCAAGCTACTACCAAAGCCTGTCAATGGATTCTGACTCCCTCAATGTCATGTTGAAGGCCTCTTGTGCCCATTCCCTATCAAATCAAATTTCCTTGCTTCCCCTTTGCCATTGGATTTTGATATTCCTTCCCCATTGGTTGTTTGCCTCCATATCAAATGGCTCTCAGAAATCCCTATCTTTGCTAATGTGGCACTCATCTATGAAACCTACTAATTATTAGCTCATGCAACCGACGACATCTTAGTATTTCAAAAAATCCATTCTAATCATGTTTGGTCATAGTTTGTTTTGTTGATGTGGTGCACATGCATTGGCCATTATCCTTTTTTTGTATTAATCACACTATCCCTTAAGAAAGAATCTCTTCCTCGACACCCTTATTTTTTTCCCAACACTTGTGCACATCTCTTCTTTACCTCTTCTCTCCTTCTCTATCTCTTGCACTCCTTCCCTCTGGTGCGCAGATCGGACGCAGAATGCTCACGTAGTGAATCCCGGAAGGTCCCCAAGAACAATGAACTCTACCTTTTTGCACAAAAAACCATGTAAAAGCATGCACGACAAGAGGCAAGAGACAAATTGGGTTCAACCTCCCCCATGCCTTGTGTGAGCGCTTCACAAAGCATGTATTTTATGTATATTTCAATCTTCATGCTCAATAGTAGCCCAATTTACAAAAATATGACAAGCTTTTAGCTTTTGAGTTTGCTTTCTACAAAAATAGGAAAATAAAGCTAATGGACGGTGCCCATAGAGTCTGGCATGCCCAATCTCAATGTCCAAATAGAAATAACATATCCAGGTGCATAGGCGCATACAAAATAATAATCAATAATCAATGTCTCAATAGACATAACAAAATATAGGCGTGGCGCCTATCAAAATATAATCCAAAGGTCGAATACTTGCTAGACTCCAATGCTTTCCTCCGCCACTGCTGCTATCTCTACACATCAACTGAAGCATTCACAATCGTTAGTAAAATAATACAATTAAACCGACAAAAGTGAATACCTAGCAGTCTTCAGCTACATAAATAAATCAACTGGTTAGAAATAAATCCTAACCTTAATTTATTACGAGTGCGCACTCTAAACTCATAAACGTTTATTAATTTAATATGCATTTTGCGGAATCACCCGCTATGGAATCACCCACGTACACACTAAATTAATGAAACGCCCAAAAAGGGCAGGCGTCCCCATCAACTTCTCGCACAAAGAATCCTCTTTGTGTATGAGCCCCGGTCATCTAAGTTTACGGAATCCACCGTAAAACCTCACGGAATCCACCGTGGCATATGCCTCCTGGCATCATACCCCTGGGGTGGGGTAGCAATTGACCTCAATTGCTATTAGCTCAATGTGGAGCTAACAGAGTGGGGAAAGCATTTAAGTCTCTAGCGTGCATCCATTGTGCTTCCTCTACAGGATGGTTCTTAAATTTTACTAGATATCTAGAATACCTTCGGCCAGTTCTAGTGGTCATGTAGTCAGTGTCTATGATGGCTTCTGGTTCAAGTATTTCAGTCTCTTCCTCTAATAAAGGTGGATTTTCATAAACAGGGTGGATAGGTAATTGGCCTCTAAATGGTCTCAATAAACTAATGTGAAATGTATTATGAATTTTCCAATGAGATGGCAATTCTAACTTGAATGCATTATCATTAATCTTATGAATGATTCTAAATGGTCCATAAAATCTAGGAGCTAATTTGACAACTGGATGTCTATCTACACTTTGCAGTCTACGCTTTTCTATTCTAAGCCAAACATAATCATCAACTTTGAAATTCATAGCTTGTCTTTTCTTGTTGGCTTGTTTGGTATATGATTGTTGGGCTTTAGCAATCATATCCTTAACCTCATCAAAAATACTGTTGTGCATAGTAGCAATATCATCAGCACTCTGAATTCTATTAGACAAAGATGCAACAGGTGTAGATAATCTATATCCATAAATGACTTCAAAAGGTGATTTCTTTGTAGATGTGTGCGGTGTATTGTTATATGCAAACTGTAATAAATGCAAATGAGTATCCCATGTCTGAGGTTTAGAGATAGTATATGCACGTAAAAGATCTAAAATGGTACTATTTGTGGCTTCTGTTTGTCCATTTGTTTCTAGATGAAATGCAGATGAGAAATCAATCTTTGTGCCTAGATTTGCAAATAGTGTAATCCAAAAATTGTTACAAAATCTAGAATCACGATCTGAAATAATCACTTTTGGCAATCCATGGTTAGTAAAAACAGTTTTCAAAAATAACTGTGCTGCTTGTGATGTTGTTAAAGTTTTCTTACATGCAATGAAATATGCTTGCTTACTAAATCTATCTACAATTGTCCAAATCATGTCATGGTTAGATTTAGTATTTGGTAAACCAGTAATGAAATCCATAGAAATATGTTCCCAAGGTTTAGATGGAATAGACAAAGGCATTAATAATCCATACTGTTTACCATGATGTCTCTTTATTCTTTGACAAATCAAACATTCAGAAACGAAATTAGATACATCTGCATCCATATGCGGCCAATAAAAATCTTCAGTTAATATCCGTAATGTAGATATGATACCTCTATGACCTTGATATGGGGGACAATGGATTTCATTCAAAACAAAAGATCGGAATGGAATAGTAACACACAGTCTCTTTTCAAAAAACATAAATCCATCATTATATGACAATGAATCAACATGAATGAAATTATTTTAAACTAATTTTTGCCAATCAGAATGAAAAGTAATATCCTAGTGATATGTGTCTTTCATAGCAATCAAAGAATCAAAAGATATGATAGAAATATTATGAATTGTAGGTCTTCTACTCAATGCATCAGCAACTACATTTTCTTTTCCAGGTTGGTATTGAATGATAGGATGAAAACTTTGAATGAAGGAAGCCCATTTGATATGACGGTCAGAAATTTGGGGTTGGCTAAGTAGATGTCTAATGCTTTGCTGGTCGGTCTTTATCATGAATTCTGAACCCATTAAATAGTGCTTCCACTGTTTTAATGCTTGTACAACTGCTAATAGTTCTTTGTCATAAGTGGAATATTTGAGCTCAGAGGGTTTCAGCTTAGAACTAGAATATGCTATTGGATGATTGTCTTGCATTAGTACGGCTCCTATTCCTGATCCGCTAGCATCGATCACAACTAGAAAGAATGGTCTATTAAAGTCAGGCAATTGTAGAGCAGGGGCATTAGTTAATGCACGTTTCAGTAAGTCAAAGGATTTCTGTTGAGTTTCAGTCCATTGATAAACAATTCCTTTCTTAAGAAGTTTGGTTAGTGGTAAAGCAAGTAATGAAAAATTACGTACAAACTTCCTATAGAAACTAGCAAGACCAAGGAATGAGCGTAATTCATGCACATTTTTAGGAACATGCCAATGCAATATTGCATCAATTTTCTTAGGATCAACTTTAATTCCTTCTTTTGATACAATATGACCTAAATACTCAATTTCTGTCTTAAAGAATTCACTCTTTTCAGGATTTGCAAACAATTGATTTTCTTTCAGTAATTGAAAAACTAATGATAAATGCTTATAATGCTCTGTTTCACTTTGACTAAACACCAAAATATCATCAAAGAAAACAATCACACAATACTGATATTTCAGAAAGATACGGTTCATCATTCTACTGAAAGTAGCAGGTGCATTAGTTAATCCGAATGGCATGACTAAGAATTCGTAATGGCCAAACTGTGTTCTGAATGCGGTCTTAAATATGTCGAATCTATCTAGCCTCACCTGATGATATCCAGACTTAAGGTCAATTTTACTAAATATAGAAGATCCTTGCAGTTTGTCCATAAGGTCATCAACTCTAGGTATAGGATACCTATTCTTTACAGTGATCTTATTTAATGCTCGGTAGTCAATACACATACGATAGGTATTATTCTTTTTCTTGACTAAGAGTACAGGTGCACCGAATGGAGAACTGCTAGGTCGAATTAAGCCTCTATTTAGTAATTCTTCAACTTGACTCTGGATTTCTTTTTGCTCTATTTGATTGTGCCTATATGGTGCTTTGCAAGGTGGTTGTGTGCTAGGAATTAAATCAATCTTATGGTCTTCTGGACGTGAAGGTGGTAAACCTGGTGATAGGTCTTCTGCAAAACAGTCCTTAAAATATGCAAGAAATTCCTTATGCCTAGGGTGCATATGATTTTCCTTTGCGTGCAATTCATTCACCCAAATAAGATATGATTTAGTACTCTTGCGTAATGCACGTTTTTCTTGAGTATGCGAAAGCAGGGGAAAAATATTAGATGCATGCATACCATATAATGTAATAGATTTTCCTTGAAAATTAATATTCATTGTGTGCGTGGAATAATCTATATTTGGATTATGCTGGTGTCTCCAAGGCATTCCTAAAATAATGTCGCTTGACTGTAATGGGACAACTAAGAAATTTCTTCTTTCAATATATGAACCAATTTGAATCTCTAAATCTTGTACTTCTTGTGTGCCATTGTACCTAGTGCCTAAAAATGCAGCTTTTATGCGATAATGCGTAGGTACAGTCTGTAATTTCAATTCCTTTACCAATTTTGCTGAAATAAAGTCATGAGTACTACTGTCATCATGCAAGATAGTTCTTTCCTTTCCATACACCATACATTGCATATTCAACAATGAATGTGGAGTAGGCATACCTGGTAAAGTGTCGGAAGTAGTAGTAGGATCATCCTCATCTTCAGTGAAATCTGGCATATCCTCATGCTCGTCTTCGTCCATGGCTCCAAGATAGTTGATATGTGCTGGTGGCTTCTTTGAATGACAATTTGCTGCGAGATGCCCTGGCTGGTGACACTTATAGCATACTATTGGCTTGGCTTTGGTTACATTATTTGCAATGGCTGGAAGTCTGGGTACATTTGGATTTGCTTGTGGAATAGGCTTAGGATTTAGATTGACATTGGATGGTAATGCAGGTGGTTTAGCCCAATTCTTGCGGAAAGATGGTGATGAGAAACGACCTGGATTAAACCTTCTAAAATTGGAATTGAATTGTTTAGATCCATAATTACCATTGGCTTGGAATTGATGTGGTCGTCTGTCTCTTCTGCGTAACTTATCTTCAGTGTCGTGAGCTAGTGAGATGGCGTCTTCAAGGATAGCAGGCTTGAACATGTTCACTTCAGCGTAGTAATGTCCAAGAAGTCCAGACATATACTTCCGTTTATGTGTCGTCTCTGGTACATCTTCAAGCATGCGTAGCTGTAAGAGTGCATTCCAAAAACGCTCTGTATATTGTGGAATAGGCTCACGATCTCGTTGTTGAAGTAAATCCCATTGCTTGATAGCCTTCTCATGAAATTGCGGTGGAAGGAAATTCTGCATGAACTTTTTCTTGAAATCTTCCCAAGTAGCAGGACATTCTATGCTCTTGCGGACTACAGTCCACCAAAGTGATGCTCTGTCTATCAGATGATTAGTAACACACTTGATTTTATCTTTTTCTGGATAAGTTTCCTCATGGAAATAGTCATCAAACTGGCTAATGAATGATAAAACAGTCTTTCCTTCTCGTATGCCATTGAAAGTGCGAAACTTGAAACTTTGTTTACTTATCTTGGATTCCTTGCGAATGGTTTGTGCTTCAAGAGTGGCATCGATGGTATGTCGAATCAAATCTTCAGCTTGAGGTTCTTCTTTATCGGTGGACGCTCTTTGTAGTTTTGTCAATTGCGCTTGCAATGCTTGCCTAGCCCTTCGCTCTTCTTCCAATTGTAGCATGATTAGATCCAGCTTTTGTTCCATGGTAGGCTCAGGTAAGTCGTCTTCAGCCATAGGATCATCCATATGTGGGGTAGTCATCCTGTAAAACTCAATAAACCTTTCTCACTCAAAATCAGGTTAGCGGGATGAGCGTAGCTCAAATTCGGGGTTACAAGGCTATGTATTTTTGGGTATTTCTTTCTTAATTTTCAGAAAATCTGCAATATTTCCGTCTTCGTTTGCTGAAAGTACTTCAACAAACTTGTAGATAGGTAGAACACCTTGCCAGAAACAACTTTCCAGTTCAGAGTTTTTGCATAGGAACAAGCCTTCTAGGAGTTTTAAGCACTAGTCAGTTCTGACTCCAGTTGACTAGTCTGACTTGCAGAGTTGCAGACTTAGCCGACTTACAGAACTTGATTACTGTCGACTTGCAGAACTTAACTTCAGAGGTGCAGGACCTGAAGTTTGTGGACTTGTTTGCCTTGTCTGACTTGAGAGTAGCTTGGCTTGACTTAAGTGATTAAGCTTAATAGCTTAATCTTCAGGTCGTCGTCAAATTTCGTGGGGGGGGCGTTTTTTTCTGCCACGCGGAAAAATTGGAGGTCCTCAGAGACCTCACGATTGAAAATTTGAAGCACTAAGCTTCTTCTTAAGCTTATAAGCTTAACAATTAAGATTTGATAAAGATAGATTAAGGAGTTTGCTCACTGTATAACCACGACTTGATGAAGGAGATGGATGCGTGGTCCTCCGCCTGCAGAGCCTGGTCCTTCGCGTTCTGACAGTAGAAACAGGGGTTCTTGATCGCTAGAAGTCTGCCTGTATCGACGGTTCGCGACGAGATTGACTGTAGAGCCCGATCGTTCCTGGAGCTCCGCCTTCGCCCGAGATTGGTAGCGATTGGAAGCTCTTGATCTCTGCTCCGCTCTGATACCACTGGTGCGCAGATCGGACGCAGAATGCTCACATAGTGAATCCCGGAAGGTCCCCAAGAACAATGAACTCTACCTTTTTGCACAAAAAACCATGTAAAAGCATGCACGACAAGAGGCAAGAGACAAATTGGGTTCAATCTCCCCCATGCCTTGTGTGAGCGCTTCACAAAGCATGTATTTTATGTATATTTCAATCTTCATGCTCAATAATAGCCCAATTTACAAAAATATGACAAGCTTTTAGCTTTTGAGTTTGCTTTCTACAAAAATAGGAAAATAAAGCTAATGGACGGTGCCCATAGAGTCTGGCACGCCCAATCTCAATGTCCAAATAGAAATAACATATCTGGGCGCATAGGCGCATACAAAATAATAATCAATAATCAATGTCTCAATAGACATAACAAAATATAGGCGTGGCACCTATCAAAATATAATCCAAAGGTCGAATACTCGCTAGACTCCAATGCTTTCCTCCGCCACTGCTGCTATCTCTACACATCAACTAAAGCATTCACAATCGTTAGTAAAATAATACAATTAAACCGACAAAAGTGAATACCTAGCAATCTTCAGCTAGATAAATAAATCAACTAGTTAGAAATAAATCCTAACCTTAATTTATTACGAGTGCGCACTCTAAACTCATAAACGTTTATTAATTTAATATGCATTTTGCGGAATCACCCGCTATGGAATCACCCACGTACACACTAAATTAATGAAACGCCCGAAAAGGACAGGCGTCCCCATCAACTTCTCGCACAAAGAATCATCTTTGTGTATGAGCCCCGGTCATCTAAGTTTACGGAATCCACCGTAAAACCTCACGGAATCCACCGTGGCATATGCCTCCTGGCATCACCCTCTCCCTACCATGGCGTTCTTCCAACTTATCATCGTCAAGGAGGTTACACCCATCAGCCCTATGGCTCTCATAGATGGTCAAGCATGGATCAACAAGCCTGTGAAGCTCAACCACTTTGCCAACCTCCCATAGAGCTCTATCCTTGTCCACCTTGACACCCAATCCATGTTGGAGTAGCTTTTCAATGGATCCATTGTCCAAATCCCGGTAACACATACAAGTTCTCCACAAAGAGAGTACAGAGGATGCTCCACTTTTCCACCCATGGTGAAGAGGATCCACTATCCCTCCCTACCACCAACATGGAAGAAATCCTTGGCCCCATTGCCAACAAGGAGTACTGGCTGACTAACCTTGTTGAGATGACCACAAGAGAAAACTTGATGCCCTCTAGCTACAAGCCAAGGTATTTAACATCTCTAGAAAGTTAGCCACCCTTTTCTTCTCCCCTTTTGATACTCCTATTACTTGGGTGCATGTACTTTGGACCACCTCTCCATTGAGGCGAAATGCATATTCCACAAGCACTCCACTATCAAAACCATGAAGGTGATGTGTGGACAATACTTCACCCTTCTCTTTCCTCCCCCCACTATTGTTGATCTGGCCTACCAACTTTCCTCATCATTGGTAGTCTCCTAGTCTCACCTTGAGATTGACACTGCAACATAGCCCACCTCCAACTTTGCCAAGGATACCATGGAGAGCATCGAAGACCAAACGCTCAAAAAGGAGGAGCAACCTACCCTAAAGAGTGGCAAAAACCAAGTCCTCAAAAAGGATGATCAACCAATCAGCACCACTAGCCAGCAATTGGCAGAGCAAGACTCACCACCACACAAGCCCCAATATCACCAGTCTCCTAAGAAATATAGGTCAGCTACCACCCTCTCTTTCAAACTCACCCTCCTCAAATTGAAGGACCAAAAATACCTAGGGGAGGAGGAGACCATAGATGACACCAAGCCCCCTTTTCCCATTTCTACCCTCACCATTCCCGATGGCACTTTCTTTGCAGCCATGCTCCTCCCTACCAACTTGTCCCAACAACTCATCATCATCCCACTTGAGTTTAGCTTTGGAAGTTGGCCCATTGATCATTGAACTTCATCAATGGGTTCTTGACTAGGTGGCAACATCATTAGCAAGACTTGGTAGTCTAGGTGGATCACCTCAAGTAGGCCAATACCACCCTCTTTGAGCAACTTTGGAAAAATGCCACTCTTTGGGAGCATTGCCAAAGATAGCAGGCATGCCAACACATGTAATTGGCCTTTGCTATTGATGTCAAGCACAAAGCACATCAATTGGAGTGGGAGGATGTCTTTCTCTAGCCCTGCAAGATTGGAGCAACAAATTGGATGGTGCAACCCTGCTCTTCTTGGAGATTATTGAAGAACTCCAATGCAACTACAAAGAAAAGTGGTCGGATAGATGGGAGAAGCTAACAAGAAATTTGGGCTGCCATGACCAAATTCTACTCCCAACTCTCGCCTCTGCCTGAAAAACTAGATGAGCCAAACTTCAACACCTAGACCACTTCCCCTACTCATCTATAGATCACTACGCCTTTTCCCCATCCATTAAAGCACGTCGATAGTACTCATGTTGGCTTTGATCCCTCTCACTCCCACTCCACATCAGGATCTGCAACTTTTCGTCTTGCCTCAGATTTGACTACCCATACTCTGGATCCTTTCAAACCATCCACCTAATGACCAAGAAAACAAGGCCAAGCACCCCTGCCCATTAGCAAAGGTAAACACATTGGCACAGAGGAGCCCATTATACCCCTGAGCAAGGAAGACACATCACCCCGAATCCTAGCTATGGACTTCTTTGACTTCGCATGCACTAGTTCCACCAAACCCAAGTGGCAACTCATGATGGATCACTGCAAGGCATTGAAGCAATGAAATATAGAAGTAGAGAAGCAAATCTAGGGGCTTCGATAGGTGGTACTAGGGACTTGAACTGAGATTGGCTAGAGCGGGACATGAAGAAGGCCGACATTCCCCACCCAGGCCAGGATTCAATAGACCCACGCCCTACTCCATCGGAGTGCCGACCAAGGCCAAAGCCAAGAAAGAACAATGCTAGGATTCAGAGGAGGATTTCCCAAATCCGAATGACCCAAGCAAGGACTAGGAGGGAGTGATCTTAACATTGAAAATCCACTCTCTGGAAACACCTCCACTCCCACCTCTGATATCATGAAGTTGGCCAATATCACCCAACTCCAGGCTTGGCTGATGTAGTTTAATAAGGCCCTCTCCCTAAAGCATTGACACCAAATCCATGCCCTCCTTAGTGTCGAGTCCTAGCATAAACTCAAACTTGAATAAGTTTAGGCCCACCTCCTTTGGATCACATTCGCATGGGACTAACTACAAATCTGGTTGAGTGCTATCTATTTGAAGAAGCTAGCAATAAAGCTCATCTACCACAACATTCTACAGCCTCCCCTCTAGACTCACATAGATCTATGGCTGCAAACAATACCACCTATATTACAACTCCCTCCCACCACTCCATCACCCACCTCTTGGCCCAACAGCACTTTGCCTTTGTGGTCCCTGCCCAATCCCAACCCACCTCACTCCCTACTACCTCCCCTTCCACCTCTAGCCCTTCTCGCCCCACCTCTGCCACACCACTAAATCAATTCCAAGATAACAATGTGCTCAACACAAAAGATGATAGTGACATCAACAAGTAACTTCATGGGTCCGAGTCCACCGTGCATGGAAGTGTTAAAGGTAGTAGCAGAAGTTAACAACCTTTAAATCGAGGAGCCACTAGTGGTGCATTTATAAGTTGATGGATGTAGAAGTAGTAAAGATTATCTAGCACAACACATGGGTAGAAAGAATGTCATTGTAGGTAGTGGTCTATATAAAGTAAGGGAATGAATCATTGTTGGTGTTGCTATTATTCGAGCATATGCATAGCCCTAGAGATCAAGTATCAAAGGGTTCTCTTGCTTCACTACCATATCCTTTCTAAGTCCCTTCTACCAACCTCTCTTGACTATCATCCTGAGTGCTCTCTATCAATAGAGTCTATATTTTACTATCCACTATCACTACATTCAGTAGTAGTACTACCTTGGTCTTGTATCCTGTAGTTTCCTAGTACTTATGATCTTGCACTAGTCATTCTCAAAGTCCTATGTTGTGACCATTTCGGTCTCTAATAGTTGTATTTTCCTTACTTCTGCAATATATTTTGGATTGATATTTGAGTACATTTGATGTTTAATCTCTTTGTTGTGATTATGCCTTGCTTTGCAACTCAGGGCATGCACTGACTATCAGAAGTGATGTGAATGTCCATCTGTGTCAATTCTGAGTATGCCCCCATCGTGTGTCCTATGACAATAGTGTGTGGACACCAATTACATGGAGTGAAGCTTCTTCTCACGTTGTCTTATGATATGCTCATGGATATACATTATGTGACCTTGTTTGTCAATGGGAGGTAGCTCATCTACTGTATCAACCTCAGTACCAGAAAATGGTATGAGCTGATTGACATGAAACATAGTATGAATCTTAGTGGAAGAGGGTAGTTCTAGTTTGTATGCCAAGTCTTGTATGCACTTTAGTATCTTGTATGGTCCATAAAACCTATGAGCAAGCTTGTTGCAAATCATCTTTCAAGATAGAATAGCGAGACTTGAGTACTTTCAGCAAAACCAACTCTCCTTCTTAGAAGTCCTTAGGATGCTTCTTCTCATCAACATTTATCTTCATTTGCTCTTGGGGTTTCCTAAGATTCACTTTACATTGTTTAAGAAGGGTCTAAATATTCTCTAACTCCTCTTTCCCATGAGGATTTATCTTCTCATTGAAAAGAAATATAGGAAGGGGTACTTTATAGCCATGCAAGGCCTCAAGGAGAAACTCCAACACTGGCATGGGTAGAATCATTATAAGAAAACTCAACCAAGTGTAACTAAGAGTCCCAAGCATGTTGCACATGATAATAGAAATGTCAAAGATGGATCTCTAGCCACTTATTGACCCTTTCTATTTGGTCATCACTTTGTGGATGATAGGATATAGAGGGAGCCAACTTAGTAGCCATGGAGCTGAATATCACTAGCCAAACGTTACTCATGAACTTTGTGTCCCTATCATGCACAATCACCTGTGAATCCATGAAGCTTAAAGATATGCTTCATGAATTGACTAGCCACATGTGATGTAGTGAATTTCATCTTTGTGAGAATAAAATGGTCTACTTTGGTGAGTCTCTCTACCATCACATAGATATTGTTCCATCCTCTTTTAGTCGTAGGCAAGCCAATAGTAAAATCCATGGTTATATGCACCCACTTTTCTTCAGGAATGGGCAAAGGTTGCAATAAACCACCTAGCTTATGAGTGTTGTCCTTATTATGTTGACATGGTATGTACTTCATGACATAATCCTTCACAACTTTCCACAATCCCTTCCTATGAAAGCTTTTGTTGATTTTATCATAGAGCTTGAACACACCTAAGTGTCCAACTATAGGCAAAGAATGCATATCCTCTATAATTTTCAGGTTGAATTGAGAAGAAGAGGGAATAAAAATCTTGTCATTAAGCCAAATGAGGCCATTCTTAAACTCAAAATGTGAACTTTCTCCATTAATCGTTGTTGTAGTTTCTAAAATGTATGGTTGAGCTCATCCAAAAGGTATGCTTCACGTAGCTTTTCAACCTAGTCACTATGTAGTTAAGTCATGGCTAAAACTTTACATGCTCACATCCTAGAAAGAGAACAGCCACCACTACACTACTCTTGCTCGATATATGCATGATGTTAAAATCATAATTTTTTAGGATACCTATCCACCTATGCTACTTAGGAGTGATATTTGACTGGGTAAGGAACTATTTAAGGGCCATGTAATCACTCTTGACCCTCATATAAGTAATGATGCCACTTCTTGATCACATGGAGTATACCCAACATCTCTTGGTCATGTACATTCATAGCCATCTCTTTATCTATAATCTTGTAACTCTAAAATGCAATGATACCATACTCCTATAACAATTCAACCCCTATGCCTCTGCCCCACTGGCATGGCACTATATAGGAAACTCTTAGAGAAGTCTAGGCATACTAAGATAGGAGTAGACGTGAGAAGTTCCTTTAACTAATTGAATCTTAATATTTGCAATGGTATCCCAAAAGAAAGCTTCCTTATTCAATTTGTCAGTAAAAGGAGCTTCTATAATGTTAAAGGTGACCACACTTAGTGGCCTTTAAATCCAGGAGCTGCCAGTAATGCATTGATGAGCCAACAGGTGCAGAAGCAACCTTATCGTACTAAATCTGTAACAACTTTGGACTGGGTAATCCAAATCAAACACACTATGGCTTCAGATAAAGCTCTCTTTAAGTACTTTCAATCCATATGGCTCATGCATCTCTGACATTAATTCAGCATTAAATCTGACCCAAAATAGAGATGTATTCTACAATGAAACAAAGACCACTAGTTAGCATGATATTGTCTCAAAACTCTAAATGTAAGGATATTATTCCCAAAGTAATGCTAGTCCCCACGCAAAGAGTTAAGTCTAGCCCTTAGCCTCTTGGGCCAAAAGGAAAGGTGATATCTTGTCCATGCATTAAAGTCATGACCACCAAATCATATCATGTCCATGCATTAAAGTCATGACCACCAAATCATATGTATCATCACTCATAAAATAATGTGCATGTACTTGTGAATCCACAAAAGCATAAGAAATTGAGTCAAACAGAAGCCCATGGTCATGGTCTTCGTCACCAAAAACTTCATAGGCTACAAATTTAAACCATTTATCTTCTTCTTGATCAACATCAAAATTTTCTTCAGCATGACTATCTTCATCAACATCGAAATTTTCTTCAACATGATTGTCTTCATCCTTTTCATCTGAGTATTCAAGTACCAAGAATATCCTTGCATTCTTTGCTCTGCATATATCTTTGTGATTGGAATACATCGGTTTAGCATATCTATAACATAATCCTTGAGCATGCAAGTCTTTGATCTGATCACTAGTTAATTGTCAAGCTTTACTAGTTTTAGACGCAATGTTGCCCACCTCATCACTATATACATCAACAATAGAATAATCATACTATTCTCCATGGTACTCATGACAAGGATATGGCTAAGAAGGAAATGAATGCTACCATAGTCATATTGCTACCCATATAGATAATGGTTCCCATAAGAGAGTGATTGACTATACTCATTGTTGTACAAATTTAGCAATGATTGCAATAATTCTTGTTGAACTGCTACATCAGCCATAGCAATCTATGCAACCAATATATGCTTGTCATGTATATGCATTAAACCCTCTTGAAAAATAGCATTACCATAAATATTGATGAGAGCTTCCAAGATGCATGGCTCTACCTCCTGCTGATCCATATGAGATGTCAAGTGTTTGGCAACTACTCGTTCTATCCAGATGGCATCTATCACTTCAATTGCCTATAAAAATTACACGGTGCAGCGAACAGAATCTGAGAAAGGGATAGAGAGTACAAAACAGAAAAGAGGAGAATAAGTAAAATTCTTTAGCTCCAAACAATTGATACAAAGATGGCTCTGTCCACCCATGCACTTCCACTATTAAGCTTAGATGGCGATCTAGACAGAAGATAGGTGAAGAGCTTAAGGCTAGTTGGAACAACTCTGATTGGGTGAAAGATAGATGATTGATGGCTGTGAAGGGGTTTAGCTTGTATAGCTTGTGAAGGGGGTCATGGTGGATGACCTTCCATACGCACGTGTCTGTTCACCTTCTATGTACACACGTGTGTGTTGACTTTCCATATGCACATGTGTCTGTTGACCTTCCATGTGCACCTCCACTAGTTGGCTAGGGAATATTCTAAGAATATTCCCTTTACCATTGGCTAGGGTCCCTGATAACTCCCTTACCCGCAACTTGATGTAATGTGCCTCGAGTTGTTACCAGCTTAACTACTTTGTCTAACCCAAAGATTAGACCCACAACGGTCACCTTTTTGCTATCCCGTCACATAGACCTCAGACATACAAGTCAAGACTCAACCAATATCTGGGCTCACATATGGCTTCTCCTCATAATGGGGGCCTTACAACTTTGAGCACCATGGATCATTGGTGGCACCTTATGAGGGTGGCCCATTGAGCATATCTAACACCCCCCCTCAATGTCCACTCGTAGGTGAACTATCTCCTCGATCCAATGTCGAGTCTTTAAAGATGAACTTGAAGCAAATCCTTCATAAGTGCTTTGGTGAAGATATCCACTCCATTCTCCTCTTTCAGTTCCACTATCCCATCCTCAATCAAATCATGCACATAGTAATATTGGATCTCTATATGTTTGGTGTGTGCATGAAACACTGGATGTTTGGCAATGGCGATCAACTCTAATTGTCACATCTCAACACAGTAGGTTCTTCATCTTGCACTCCCATATGCCATTGGATCCTTCTCAACCATGCTACTTCAGGTGCAGCAAAACAAGCTGCCTTGTACTCTGCTTCGGTAGAAGATAGATGTCATTATTGACTACTTCTTACTAATCCAAGAGAAAATTCTTGAACCCAAAGAGAAATAATAGAAGTTGACTTCTTGGAATCACTGTCTCTTGCCTAATCTGAGTCACAATTCCCTACAAGAGAAGTTCCGGAACTGTATGTGATAGCATAGTCAAGAGTTTCCTTCAAGTATCTGAGTACCCGCATCCCAACTTTCCAATGATTCTCATGAGGTTTGTTTGAGAACCTACTCAAAACACCAATAGCAAAGTTGATATATGGTCTGGTGTTACACAAGTAGATCAACCTCTTGTACCTCCCAATATTTGCTAGTCCTGATGTATCCTCAACGGATAACTTTGCATGCACCTCCATAGGTGTAGCTATCTCCTTACACTCGGTCATGCCAAATGCCTTTAGGATCTCCCATGCATAGTTCTTCTGAGAGATGAAGATCTTTCCTAGCTCTTGCCAGACTTAATCCCCAAATAATAGTGCAGTAAGCCCAAGTCTGTCATTTCAAACTCAGAACTCAAAGCCTTTCGAGTTTGGTTGATCGTATCTTCATAGTCACTTGTAGTAAGAAGGTCGTCCACATATAGGACAATCACTACAGACTTTTCACCATCCCTGTAAACAAACCAGTTAGCATCTGAGGCACATATTTTGAATTTTAAGTTTAAAAAGAACTTATCTATCTGTTGGTACCATGCTTTGGGGGCTTGTTTCAGCCCATACAATGCCTTCTTCAACTTACACACTTTGTTCTCAGAATGGGGGGCCTCAAATCCTGGTGGCTGAGCCATGTACACCTCCTCCTTGAGGCCACCATTTAAGAATGTTCACTTAACATCCATTTGGTAAACTAGCCACTGCTTGTGGGCAGCCACTGCAAGTACTATGAGAAAAAATCTGCATTTGAGCCCTTAGTAAACACCCACTTGGTGGAGGTGTGCTATGACTTGGTGGAGGCATGATGTAGCATGCTTGTGTCAGTGTAGTCCCTAGTATATCATACTTGTGTTGTACACCACCATGTGAGTGTCTACATCATCAATGATATATTGGGTGCTAAATTCTATGCCCTATGAATGTTAGGTGCACAACCTTTATTCCTATTCCCTATGTTGGTGGCTTGCAGAATTTAGCGCCCATCATATCATTGTTGATGTGGACACTTATGTGTAATAAATGTAACCATTGCAATTTTGAAAAAGTATGATAATCAAATGTTTTTAAATAATAAATAATTAAATTTTAATAAATATTCATAAATGAATAATTCTCTATATATAATGTTCAAAAAATATTGTGTGAAAGAATATTAATTAAATAGTAATAACTATTCAAATAAATGAATAATTTTTTATATATAACATTCAAAAAAATGCTTTGTTTACAAATAAAAGAGAATACCAGAAACCAAAAGTATGTTTTTATTGTTAAAGATAGGCCTCTCCCTTTTGGTTTATCCTCTCTCTCTCTCTCTCTCTCTCTCTCTCTCTCTCTCTCTCTCTCTCTCTCTCTCTCTCTCTCTCTCTCTCTCTCTCTCTCTCTCTCTCTCTCTCTCTCTCTACAACTAGAGAGGGCCAAAAGTAAGTTCTACTTTTTCTTTAATACTTATCACAGTCAATTTGAGTTGGGTGAGCCCTCACATTACAATGACAAACATGTAGGAAGTGTGCGTAACATGAATTCACAAGGCCAAAGGGATCAAATGTCGATTAGTAGATTTCAACAACTAATTGGTCAAAACAATGGATTTTATGAGCAACTTATGCATGGGCAATGCTATCTTCAATGAAAGGGAATTAAGAGAAAATAGTTCTATCCAAATATAGAGGTTAATCATCATCTCCCTATGATCTCGAAGAATGGATGTTGAAGCTTGAGTCTTACTTTTATCCTAGAAATGATGAGCAAAAGATCCATTTTGCTACATTGCATATAGAAGGCTTTGTTTATGTTTGGTGGAAGTATATGAAATGGGTAAATTAGTCTATTAAGAATTGGAAAGTTTTCAAAGCTCTAATGATCCGTGTTTGTAACTCTTGTAGAAAAATAGCAGCTTGTAAGGAGGTGGTATGGGTTGGAACAAAAATGACTCGTGGTATGTGAGTACCTAAACGTAACCATGTATGTTAAGTGTGAGTAATGAACTAGAGCTTCAAAAGTATATCTGTGGGTTAGAGCTTAGTTCATTAGTTGATGTAATGGCCCAATGTCTCATAAACCTTTTCAAGGCTATAGAGCTTAGTGTAAGGTTTTCAAGTAAATAAAGGAGGGAAATCACTATTAAGCTAGGAGTGGGACAACAAGGAACAATTGTAAAGCAGGGCCAAAATGATAATGTTGATGAAGTACAGACTTCTTAAGCTAATGCTTCATGAATCCATATATATCCTCCTTTCAATGCCTCAAGATAAGGAGCTACTTTTAGATCCACAAATGGGGCCAAAACAAGTCATCACTATCTTCAAAGCCAAATAATGGTAAGTTTATTCCAAAAGAATTATTGATCAGTTAGAGTGCAACCTAAGGGATTCACCTTTCACAAAGGAGAGATTACTTTGAGCGAAGATTGTTGCAAATCCCCTTATACATGACTCATATAAAGGTAATATAACCCCCTTTTTAAACTTATATATATCATGAAATGTTATTTTGCACCTCTTTCTTCCATGTAAGAGTTTGTATGATTACTCGAACATCATTACCACTATACATAAGCAATCAATATCTATATGTATGTATACACATTTTAAATAATATACTTCAATGTTTTAAGAATAAAATGGAAAATAAAATGCATCTAATAAATCTTAAATATACTGTGTCATGATTTGAAAGTCACGAATACATTATAGATTTTTATAAAAGATAGTCTTATAAATAGGCACAATATTACTTGTTGAATCTATCAAATAATCCTTCTCTTTTAGCCAAGAATATTTGGAACATAGATACAAAGCTTTGTGCAATTGAATTTTGAATGCATTTATTAGATTTTGAACTTGAGGGGTCATTATATAAACTTACTATATAACACGTGCTTCCAAGTGATATTTTACTTACCCTTATGTACCCTTTTTTCCAAATAATGCACATTTGTATCAATATAAGAGCTTATAGATATGTACCAAGCCTTGGCTCTGTCCAAAATTTCCTTCATTAAACTAGCCTAATATCGGACGAGGTTAAAGTACTCAAAAATCAGACCCACAAACTTGAACACCAAAGTACTTGGGGTCCCAAATGTTTATCCACCTAGATACGCCCTTAAGGATTATTTTCTTTGTGAATTTTGGGTTCTCCAACCCAGGGTGATAGGGAGGATTAAATGCATGCTTAAAACACCACATCACTTGTAAAAGGCTAGGATCCCCTCCTTTGTCTTTAACTTCAAGCTATATGGTAAACTTAATTGATGTCTTGCCATGCTTGAACTAGTTTGAGATGAAGGTAGCCTAATCTTTCTACTTGGAAGTAAAGGGTTAGATGACTTTGGGTCTGGTACATGAAGGACCTTGACATTGTGATCAATTAGCCAGTACTTGAGGATGAGGATCCATATTTGAACAACCTCCATCCTCTTAAAGAGATTAAAGATTAGAGATCGTGACTTATCCCCAAGCTTTGCAATTCCCAATCCCCCTTAAGACTATTGCATGGTAACTAACACCCAAGATATTGAATTCCAACCTCTTTGCCCTTGAGGTTTGTCTCATAGTACACTTGCAAATAGCCACTCAATCCTATTCTAGGTTGAGTTATTCACATTAAGAATCATAGCAAGAAAGGTTATTGTTGACATAAGTATGCTATTGGGAACCACAAGCCTACATTGAAAGTTTAGAGGTTGTCCCCTTTATTTCTCTACTTTTTTTAAAAGACTTTAGGATGATTTAAATCAAGATTTTGTTAAGTTTTTCAAGCATGACTTCATCCAACCCGATTTCATTTACAATTTTGCACAAGTTAGTTATGCATACCTTCTAGATTGATTGATATACCTCTATTGGGAGGCCATCTAGCCCCAAAGACTTGGCCCTTTTCATATTGAATACTACATACTTTAACTCTATAGAGAAAGGATTGCAAAGTACAGCTCTCTCCCCTATTTAAATCATTTCTCTACCAACCTAGAGGAGATCAAGTTTTTAATCATAATTATCTTAAGGAGATGGGTTAAGATCAACAAGATCGGAGAAGTGATTGGTGAACAAGCTAGTAATCTCATGGCTATCCCTAATGAAATTACCATTCCCATCATCAATCAAAGAGATACTCTCCCTTTATTTCTGTCAGTAGAGCTCTAAAGAAAATAGTGTGGGAGTATCCCCCATGAGATAGCATTTATCTTTTAATTAGATCTTTGCAGTTTTGACTTGATACTTTTGCATATGGTTAGTGAAATGCTCCACTTAAGGAGTTTGTCAAAATAATAGACTCCCTATAGTGTTGTGCGCTAGCGAGTAGGCCTCCTATTCTTAGCATGAAGCCTACCTAGTGTTTGGAAAATTTGGTAATGGCAGATATACAATTGAATCAAATTTGGACTAGATTGATAGTTAAAAGTTATTTGCTTTCCATGTATTGTCCAACTCTTGGTAGAAAGTGTATTTATTCAAGAAAGAGGCGTTGAATTTAAAGGGGGGGTGTGCTATTCGAGCCTTCGTTGACAAGCTTGATGGTACACAACAGTGGAATGTGATTTGATGTGGAGATATCCAAAAGCATCATGAGACAAATATCAAGTTGAATCCACCATGCATCATGATTTAGATATACCTTGTCTAACTTGGCAGCATGCCACATATTTTCCACTTGCTTGTTATGCCATGTGTAAGGCAAGGGAAGATCTTTGTCGAAAGAAACAAAGCTAGATCCACCAACTCATGAGTGATCTCAAAATCATGCCCCCTTTCCCTTTCCTATATCATCATGGTTGAGTTGCCTTAAGAATGGTCCCCCTCACATAATGTCATGTTTGAATCCCGAAGGAACACCATGTTGACTTATGTACCCATTTGGCTAAGTGCTTCCAAGAGAGTTTCCCAATCCACAATTGAAGATGGTCCATAGATTGAGCAAGCCATCACTTGTTGCCCCCCCACATCCAATCCGATTGAAATCATGCTTCCATCCCCCTTTGCTAGGATAGACTTGACATCAAGAGTCTCTTTAATGAGAAGCATTGTGCCTCTACTCGCTTGCTTGTAGAAATCCCCTATATGTCTATACCCCTTGAAATAGATATCCTATGCTTCCTTGGGTCCCATTTTTGCTTCTTGACATGCTTCTATGTCAGGTTTCCTCCTTTGAAGTAGCAATTTGCATGTGTCCTTCTTGGTTGCATTCCCAAACCCCCCCATGTTTCATGAGATGGTAGTGTGTCTATTCATGATAGCCATCAAAGTAGATTTCCTCCTCATCCTCATCTCCTTTCTCATTAAGAACATTGAAGTAATTCTTATTGACAAGTTGCTTCTTGGCTAGTTTTTTAAGATATATCTTCTTTTTTCTGTTGCTAGATGCTTTTGCCCAGCACTCCCATGGAATGTTCCGAGTTTTGTCACCTAGGGTTTCCCGAATCCACCTCGCAACAGAATGTTCACAGCCGAACCCACTAGGATCGACCTGAAATTTGGGCTCCTAGTGGCCAAGGTCTCCTAACAGCATTCTAGTGTCAGATCTTGGACATCCTACTTTACGCAGAGATACCCAAGCCAAAGCAAACCCATGCCGCACTTGGTTCAAAGAGAATGGGAAACGAGAGGGATGCACTGCTCAACATCTCTGTCTGTAGAGCATAGTCCCATTCTAGTCCCCTAAAACGGCATGAATCAAGGTTCTAATCTAACAATTCCTAAGGGTCATCAAACATCGGTAAAACCTTGTGAGAAGCCTCCTAGTTCTCTAGGACCACCCTGCCGTAGGACAGACCTGTTGGGGGTCTGCCCCCACCCACTTCCCTTGATAGCTTTAGTTTTCTAATTAGGTCCTACCACATTTATGTGCGACACTTAAAATCAGCTTCATTAATTAAGCCTTTAAGGAAACAGGGTTCATTCGCATAACTTATAGCACAGACACAAAAACAAAGCAAGCAATCTATTGACAAACAAGTTCAAACAAGTTCCTTAACTTATCTTCAAGTTAATCTTTGTCTCCCACCCATACAGGAGAAATTATGTATCCCTTCTATCCAACAGAAGTATCTCTTCTGCCCTGCAGAAGTAACTGGTCCAAATCACGTGGCACCACAAATTCAATCCTTTATCTAGGATAGGATCTCCCAACATGCCCAGATGTTGGGCGCCATAGAGGTCTTCAACTCCATTCTAGACCTAGCAAGGTGTGTCTAGAGCTCCACCTGACCTACAAGCTCTCTAGGAGTGAAACATCATTCCCGTGGTTGGCCTTTTCACCACTCAACCTTTGGCCCATGAATCGAGTAGTGCCCTCTCGAGTTAATCTACGATGCGATCATGGAGTTGATCCACCCATGCAATATATCCTTCCTTAATTAAATCCTTTAGGAATCTAGCACAACAAGGCATTCAGCCCTAATATCATTTTCTAGGAAAACATTCCTTTATCCCCATGGCAACTTGTCATCACAGACCCTTGCCATGCATTTAGCATAAATCACAAGCAGTTGGAACAATCATCCAAACAACAAACTAAGAACCAGTTGAATGTAAAAGCATTTAGGATGTTGTTAGATCAACCAACAAAAAACCAATTGTATTATTGCCAAACAATGCAAGAATAGTCGTGATAACATTACCATCGCATATATGCTCTTCCCCTCAAAGAGCGATTCTATGTAAAATTTACTTAACACTTGTATGCATAATTTTTAATGTCATGATTATGCCATTCGTAACCCATTGACCGATTCCTCCTTGTAGTTGCTCTATCAACGAACAAGCCATATGCAACTAGGTGCAATTAACTTTCCTTAATACATACACTTTGCAAGCTCGATCTTTTGCATGTTTGAGATAAAATTTATCCCTTCCGATGAACTATACTCGTGTATCATAGTATGGGGCCTAACGTATCTCATACGAGAATCAAAACAAGCATATATCAATTTGGAAATACATTACTTACGACCGATACCGCAATTGGATTGACGGTGATGCCTTTGTCTGAAGCTTCATTGTTGGTTATGGGATTGCCATTCGCACGTGACATTATTCGCTTGGGGGCCATCGTCCGAAAGTAGACTCAAGAGATTAAGAAGGTGGAATAGATTCAAGATGGGAGAGTGTAAGAGAAGATGGTTAAGTTGAGGATCGAGATAGAGGGAATTGAGCTAACTCTCTCCCTTGCAGCCTCTCGGGGTGACTCTTCTCTCTCTCTCTCTCTTTCAAGCTCTCCCTCACAATCTCTTGGAGGGGTATCCTTCTCTCTACCTCCCTCTCGCAGCCTCTCGGGGTCTCCTTATGCTCTCTTGTGCCTCCCCATGCCTCATATTTATAGTGAATTAGAGAAGAGGCTTGTGGCTAAGAAGAGGAGCTCTTTGTGGAGGGGGATCTTGGAAAAATATGTGATCTAATGCTCAGATCATAAATCCAATGGTTCCATTGGCTCCGAAAGGGGGGTAAAACCCGAAGACACTTGCTTAGAAATCTCTTAGATCACTCCTTCTTCTTTTCTCTATTCAAAGTGATGTCTACTACATGTAGACTGCAATCGCAGTGCGTGCGATTTTGCCAATCACTTTTTTTTATTTTTCTTTTTATACAATCTCCAAAACTAACTAAAAAATCACTTGTCTTTTCTTTTAAATGATATCCAGTTCTAGAAATCTCCATATATTTTTTAAAGATAATGAATATACTAGTTTTGCCCAAAATCTAATATTTTTGGACCATCCAAACTATACACATTAATACTAGTGATTAATATAGCTCATAAGTCTCGTTCACGTTGTAACTTATGTGAAGGGTGGCTACAATCCTTGTCAATCCGAGAAAAATATCGGATTTACGACTCTCGATTTTTTTAACATATATTTTTAATTAAATAAAAATCCTTAATTATTAACGTTAATTAGTTTTTTTAATTTTAGTTAGTCTTTAGTTAGTAATCTTACTAAGTTATTAATTTACTAACTAACTTTCGAACTAACCAACTAACTTTTATTGTGTGGAAATATTACACTTCACTTCTGCCTTCTTCAACCTTAGCTAAACATAACCCTACTCACACTCTTAGGGCATCTACTCCTGCTTGGATTGAGCCAGCCAAACCCAAAGCAACACAGAAATATAGTGTCCTTGTTGCATCTTAGTTAGTTCCGCGACTCAATTCAGTTTTTAATTTTCCTCCACTTAACAAGTCTAGGAATTTAAACCTTGCTCCTTTGAATGGGTCTACTCCAATATCAGGTATCAAAGCTATGATGAAAGTGGCCAATTCACTAAGTACAAACACCAATCCTAATGCAATGGATACCAAAGCCACTACTGGTAGTACTGGTAAATCTAACAAAGCTGCAAGCAATAACCCATAAATGCCCTCTCTGATAATGTGTAGGCAAAATAAAGATGGCTAGCGCTCAAAGCTACAAAGGACAGCAATTTACTCCTCTCTTGTTATGACCACTACTGGTGAGACTTCTTGTATTTGTAGCCAACAATCAGTATACTACCCTTGTAATCAACCTTTATCTTCATAGCCTTCTTCGCAAGCAGCAACCTTGGTGAACCAGGTTAGTAGTGCTACTACACCGGGTATACAAAACAACACTATGTTGAGATCCCACATGATGTGGAGGGGCAAGATGATGGCTCTAGTATTGAATCTGATGAAATGCCTATAGATAACATGACTTCTTCAACATATATAAATTCTATTTCAACAGCTTTTGTAAAGCTACAAGACTTGAATATCTAAAATGAACTAGTTATAATTCGAGACCATTTAAGAGTTTAAATGAGTAAGCTAAAGTTCCTTCTAGGCCACTCAGTAGATGATCCCGATACCACAAAACCTGATGATTAGGATGAGGATGCTCCTAGGGAGACTAAAGATCTAGATGTTATGAAACCTTAGGGATGGCTTGATGATAAGTGGAAGAAATAGAGGATCTAGAGGCTGTGAAGCCTGATGATTGGTGATAGTGACAATGAAGATGCTAGTGAATGGACAATTTCTCTAGTTTCAATCCTAGTGTTGATATGGGTGATGATGAACTTGATAGTGACGAGGATGAAGATGTTGAACCACCTAATGTTGACACTAATGCATCCAAGGCCAAAAGCCCTAGTGAAGCTTAATTGTCTAGACATGCTTCAATTCCTTAACACCTGCACCTATGCTGCTCTCACAGCAAAACTATGCCACCGCCATCTACCTCCACTGGTCATTTGGCCACATTTGGATCTTCTCCTAAAGTTGTACCATCATCTATGGGTATGCAAGTGCTAAAACCATGTCTAGTAATGAAGAATTCATCCTAAGTGGTGGTCTTACCTGCCTACCTGACCTAGGACAATGGGGCCAAGAACTCCTACTAGGCAAGGACTCTTATAGCCAAGTTGATTGAAAATGTATATTTTTTATTTTATCACATTTTTTCCTTCAGTAATTTATGCTCGAGTGTGTAAAAAGGAGGAAGCTCAGTGTATTGTGACCCAAGGAGAATAGGGCATCGGTCTCCGAGTACCCAAGAACTTACCAAACTATCACAAGGCATTACTAAATCATTTTTCTTTTGCTCACTTTTGTTTTTTCTCTAACCATACTTGTTTATTTATTGGCTAAATGCCACCCGTAGGAAGACAAGGCATCATCCCTTGTTGAGGGTTGAGATGACTTGATTTTTTGGATTTTTTTTTTTGTTTTTGTGGACTGAATGGTTGATTTTTTAATGGATTTTGAATGATTTTCAATTGTTTTGGAAGTGTTTGAGAGTGTTTTGGATGAGATTGATTAGGTTTTGAAAGCTCACAATGGTTTATAGTGGAGTTATAATGTTGTGACATGTTCTATTGATGTCCTGTTAGTGTTTGCTTGGTTCTCTTTGAGTCCGTTGAGCATTTGTTTTGCTCTATTTTTCTTCTGTATGAGGGGTTAGAATAATGATTGATGAAGTTTGAGAGTGTTTGGAAGCTTTTTGATTGATTGTTGATGGTTTTGAGTGATTTAAATAAGCTCAAGGCTTTATGATAGCCTTCTATAGTATGGTACTATAAACCCTCTGTTGAGCTTCTATAGAGTCCCTATCTCTGTTTTGTTTTGTTCTGTATGCCTCTATAAGTGTGATATGGAATGAATGTATACCTTGGGAAAGTTTTCCAACATTGGAAAGAGATGAATATAAGTTCAAAATAGCTCGAAGAAGTAGTTGCTAAAGACTTGAAGTAAAGACCGAAGTGACAGTGACACTGATGAGCTACAAAGAGATACTTTAGTGGATCTAGTGACCTTTTATATCGAACCTACCTCTTGGCAGGTGTATCCACAACCAAAGAGGGGTTATAAATTATTATTCTTGAATATATCATTGTACAATTGAGAGAAAGTATGTATGAGATAGAGAGAGAGAGAGAGAGAGAGAGAGAGAGAGAGAGAATGTGTGTGTGTGTGTGTGATAGCCAAATTTATACAAAACAATGTATCTATAAGTGAGAGATTGTAAGAGAAAGCTATGAAACTTTGAAAAAGAATGCTATGTGATGATTTTCGTTCAAAGTGGCATATTCTCTTGTGTCTTTTTGGCTTCTTGATAAATTCTATGAATAATATTAAGAGCATAATCAATTTGGTTTAAATTAAACCTATGGGAGAATTGTTTCTATGAAGCTGCGTTGAGATTTCTTGTTCATGGTGTTATTTTTCTTGTTGTGGATATATCAAATATGAAAGAGATGGTTGTTGATGATACAAGATATATTTTCTTATAGTAGAATCCTCATCTTCTTGGTACTCCTCTTGGGCCTCTATTTTTTTGGTGTGCAATCAGGGAAAACTACCGTCAACAAGCATCAGAAGGGGCTGAAAATGAAGGAAGGAAATGGCATTGCCAAGAGGAGAAGAATTCAATAGATGATTGCAAAGTTCCTTCTAACGTTGAAGAATTGGAGATTCTTATTGCTAAAGCCACTTTCTAGAAGAATTTTATCACAAAATGGCGTAAATATATTACCATCATGATATAGGCTCTATGTGGTGGACTATTTCCTCTTTTTGTTGAAGCAATGGAGACATGCATCTTGGTGGCAAGTTGTTTGGGAACAAATTGAAATGCAGAAACAAAGAGAATGACCATCCATGGAGGATTTAGCATTCATTGAGAAGTTTCCAGACATCATCAAGTGGAAAAACGTGAAGAAGCTTCAGGAGTCGTGAGATCAATGGAAGTTCATGAAAATAAGAAAGAAAAGAGTTGGAATTTGGTTGTGGATGCTCAACAATAGGATACGTGGGACACATGGTGCACTAACAACCTTCTATTGTCCAATTAGCAACTCGTTGGAAGTTGGTGGACAAAGTTTTCTTCATAACATACATTATTGAAACCATCAAAAGCTAGCATTACTATGATGATGGCACCACAACAATCCTCAGAAAAATGAGTTTCGATACCTTCAAGATCGAATGCCTTCCCCTCTGTAGCAGCAAACTGAAAGCTGAATTCAGAGACATTGAAAAGAAGTAGAAGAAATATTGGCAAAAGATTCGTATAGGGGATTGATGCCCCCTTTGATTCTGTTCTATGGAGTACAAACCAACTAGCTGGAGCTAACTCCCTGATGAATGATCCAATCAAGAGGCAAGCACTAGAACGAGTCCAAAGGTATGTAAGAAGAGAGAAGGAAAAAATCAAAGGTAGGAATGAGCTAGCAGAAAAAGCCTCCTTTGATGCCCTAATGGCACTCTTTACAGAAGTCCCCATGGCAACTCAAGGTCCTGTTCCTAGTCAAATCCGTCTTGGAAATATTGATGACACAGGCCAACGAATGTAGTCATGTTGTCCATCTTTAAGGGAGAGTAAAATGAAGACCCTAATCTTCATATGTAGTAGAGTTTATGGTAGCATGTGTAGCTAACAATGCCAAAACCCTCGAGCGTTGGTTGGTGATATTATCCACCACTTTCAAAGGCACAGTGTTTCAATGGTATGAGAGACAAGCAATAGGAGCTTTTGGCACATGGGATGATTTGAAGTTGGCCTTCCTCACTAAATTCAGGCATGAAGGTTTTGAAGAGAGGATGCGAGAGGAGTTCATGAATCTAAGTCAGCAGTCCTCTAGTAAACAGGTGGAAGTGTATGTCTCTAGCATGAAATCCATACTAAAGAGATGGACCAACCATCATTTGGATAAAGGCATATAGAAGGGAGTTTTCTTTAGAGGCCTACAACTAGAAGTTTGTATGTTTGTGGAATTGAGAAGACCAATTAATCTGCAAGCTACAGTGGAAGGCGCAAGACTATATGATGAAGTTGAAGCAAGGCTATCAATGACCTTAGGAAGAGGAGTCCTACCTTCTCCCATGCTAGAAATGGTATACCCACCAAATGCAGTACCAGGGACAGTTCTCTATCCCTACCCTCAGATATAAACAGTGTTGCAATACAATGCATCAAATTCACAATGGCCGCAGATGACAATACCTCAAATGATGGTTCAACCATAACAACAATGGCCTCAAACAGTTCTCCCACCAATGTTGACTCAGCAACAACAATGGAACCCTACCAACTGGAACCAACAACCCCCAATCTCAACAGAAGCTCTAAACTATAATTAGAATAGAGGACCCTCTAAATCAACCTAACTAAATATGCGGTGATCACAAAAGCTTCTCAAAATCCTATTGCAAGTACTCCAGGAGGTGAAAATTTGAAGGAATACCTATCCAATTTAGTTGCCTACGAGAGGTGGAAAAGATGTGATGTGGTGTAATACATGGTGTGGAAAGTGCCATCAAGGGGGGCATTTAGCTAGTGAATGTACCCAAAAACCAACCATTCTTGGAGCCTTCTGTTCATATTGTTTGAGGAAGAACTGTACATAGGATATTTTCTCTCTGAAGGAGATGCATGAATGAAGAAAGAAAGATGAAGAAGCAAGATTCAACTTTCTCTCTGAAGGAGATGCATGAACGAAGAAAGAAAGATGAAGAAGCAAGATTCAACTTGTTGGAGTCCAAAATGACAACGCAAGACATCAAATCAAAGCCTATGGAGTTCGATCCTTATTTTGGCCCAAGGAGGTTTCCTTCTTAGATTTATAGAGGACAACAATCTGGCAATGGCTAGAGATCAGAGATGGAGTGTTAGAGATGTGGAGAAAAAGGACATATCTTACCAAATTGCCCAAACCCTAGAAGGTGTATGGACTATAAACCCTTATGCAGTCGATGCAAAGGAGAAGGCCACACTACAAAAGATTGTCCTAGTCCAACTCTTGTGAAAGCTATCCCTAATACTCAATAAAAGACCCAAGAACCATAGAAGAGCTTAAATTAGCTAATACAGCCCTTGAACATAGCAACACTCAAATTCAACAACTTAAGGAACAACTAGTTCAGTCCCGTTCTACTTTAAAAAG